>NC_135497.1:467371058-467440724 GCF_052857255.1 Amblyomma americanum
TGTACATTGATGATATTCTAATATGGGGCTCGTCTAAGGAAGAACACGATGCGCGCCTGCGGAAGGTGCTGCAAGTGGCAGAAAAAGCAGGCTTAACTTTCAGCGCTGAAAATTGCAAGGTTGGAGTGACTGAAATTAAATTCTTGGGTGACGTCATTAGCCACGAGGGAATAAAGCCTAACCCAGCGTTGACGCAGTCGTTGAGGGAGACTCCATGCCCAACGGATAAAGCAGCTGTCCACAGAATGCCAGGAGTAGCAAATTATTTCAGCAAGTACTTGCCTAATCTCGCAGAACGTACTACGCTTCTTCGCAGCCTCATCAAAAAGGACTGTCTTCGAGTGGACCGAAAACCACGCTAGTGAGTGGAGGATGATCTGCGACATGCTTAGCAGTGCGCCTCTCCTAGCTATTTTCTACCCAGCCAGAGAAACTAAAATCGTGGCAGATGCATCAAAGAATGGTTTGGGGGCTGCACGTTTACAGCGCCACGGTGAAAACTGGCGGCCAGTCGCTTATGCCTCGCGTGTAATGGCCAACTCGGAGCAGAGGTACTCGCAGATTGAAAAGGAAGCATTGGGGATAACGTTCGGCTGTGAAAAATTTCATCACTTCGTATACGGACGTAAAACTATTATCGAGACTGACCACCGTCCACTGCTTGGTGTTGCAGCGAAAGGAATCAGTGATATGCCACCCAGGCTTCAACGTTTTTTCTTGAGGCTAATTGCTTATGATTTTGAACTGCAGTATGTACCAGGAAAGAAATTCTTTCTCGCAGGCATGCTATCAAGGGCTCCAGGGACAGCGACTAAGGACTACTCCGACGACACGGAAGATGTGGAGGTCCACGCGGTTGCAGTCATGTCAACCTTGGTAAGCGCTAGAACACTGGCAAGTCTGGCCAAAGCAACGGCGAATGATCAGGACGTGCAGTCAGTGATGCGCTACATTAATGGCCACGGTGACATTGTGGGAATAATGAAGCCATTCGCGTCCGTGCTCTCATTGATTAAAGGAATTGTATTTAAAGGCAGCAAAGTTGTAGTCCCGAAGTGAATGCGAAAGGAAGTTCTCGAACGTATTCATGAGGGACACATGGCTTGAAGAAGTGCCAAGCAAGAGCCAGGGGCCTAGTGTTCTGGCCGGGGCTGAACTCTGATATCAAAAACCTGTTGCAGAGTTGTTGTGCAGTTTTCTGAAAATATACGCACAAACAGCAAAGTGAGCCTTTTATGATCAGGCCTACACCGGCCATGTATGGTACCCGCGTGGGCGTTGACATTTTTCAGTACGGAGGCAGCTCGTACCTGTCAATTTTTGGTGCCGATTCGAACTTCCCGGAAGTGGAGAAGCTGACTCATACAACATCCAGTGCCGTAATTGAGAAGTTGAGCGCCATCTGTCCAAGATACGGCATTCCAATGGAAGTCCACACGGACAATGGGCCGCTGTTTTCGTCCTATGAATTTGCTCTCTTTGCATCCAGGTACGACTTCAGCCACGTCACGTCGAGCCCCGAGTTTCTGCGATCGAATGGACTCGCTGAGAAGGGGTTCAGATTGTGAAAAGAATCCTGAAAAAACGGAAAAAACAAAGGAAGAATTCTGGCTCGGGTTGCTCAACTACAGATCCACTTCGCTCGAAGACGGCCGCTCCCCTGGTGAACTCTTGCAGGGCAGGAGCTTCGCACTCTACTCCCAGACTTCAGGCAGCAGCCAAGCATACCAGTATTCAAGCGAGCCCAGGCAGACACTCGGGGGAGACGTTACCACCTCTCAATACCGGCGATGTCGTGAGAGTACAGGAAAAGACAAGGAATCGCCGAGCTCAAGTTACCGAAGCAGTTGCACGAGGTCTTATCGAGTAGTTACCGAGGACAACAGAGTGCTACTTCGCAACCGACAGCATCTGCTTCCAACTGGTGAGCTGTTCCAGCAAGAAGCCCTCGAATGTGACGACCGGGAGAGCGAACGAGCTTGTGAAGCACTGCAACCCACGGCACCTGCTGCAACTGGACACTCGCCTGTGAGCACCGAGAACATTCCGCAGGCGCCGCCGCCCGTGGCTACGACTGCACCGACTGTGAGCTCAACGGCTCCGCAGCTCTTACATTGCGCCAATCTACCAAAGATAGGAGACCACCGCAGCGCCTCTGGTACGACCGCAATTTCAACCAAGTACTTGGCATCTATTCTCCACAGGAGGGAAGATGTATCGGGAATGACGCACTGCCATGCCTGGTGCGGCGATTCATCGTGCTCGCCTAGATTAGATATGCACCTTGGTTGCCACACCCTTGCGGCTATAAAAGCAATGTACGTTCAGCAATAAAGAGCATTTGGTCGCTGGCCACCTCGACTGGTACAGGTCGGACAGTGGAAGGGGTGTTGGGCCGCGGACAGCTCCTCCATCAGGCTGCGGGGTCGGCAGGGCAGTAGGTTAAACTCTACAAAGCAGAAATCGGGTTTTTTGAACGTGCGGTTTGATGTGATCATTCGGTAGCCTTGTCACCTTGTGTTCTTTTTATATTGTGTGTACTGCGTATGTCTCCCCCCCCCCCTTTATATATTTTCTGCTGTGGCTGAAAATCAATCAGATGTGAGTAAATAGCGCCAGTCCGTGTATTCCTCTGCTCTTGTGTGTGTTGACCTGTGCGCTTATTATTCCGTCAATCTGCAATGCCACCATCTAGCCGTCAGCAGGAGTTGTTAAAATAGTCCCGGAAAGCCGGCCAGAAGCCCTGCGCCGCGGCGACGATTCTCCAGGGGGTGGCGCCTCCTGCAGGGGCTTTTACGTTTCTTCTACGAATACCGGCAGCCTGTTCCGTTACGAGACCGCTACACGGGTGTTCCAGCTAACTAGAGCCATGGGTTCAAAAAAAATTATTAGAGACAGGCGAGTGAAATTAGTTGCATATTGGTGACAGCCATCTTGTGCACCACAGGCAATTTTCTGCAATTAATTAGTAGATTAATTGCTTTAGTTGTCTAAATTAATAAATATTGATCTAGGCAACAAATTGTATTTGAAAAGCTTTACAGCACCTTCAGAAACCCCGTTTCCATGATTTACGACAGGAAACACTCACGGGTGTCTTTTTTGCCGGCTACAAAGAAAGCCTGCGAAATAAAAAAAAACGCGACTAACACATTCACGCGCCAGGGTCAGGTTGCTTTCAAGCGTGGTTTGAGCAAATGAAATGAGGTGCAGCCTTGACTTAAACCCACGCAGCAGCGGCAGGCCGGCATATTTTCGGTGGTTTCTCGTCCGCGTCAGCCAGTTGGCATGCCTTAGAGTGGAAGTTGCCGCGAGCGCGCCGCGCCCTTGCGATAACGACATAGTCCCAATGTCACAGGATACTGAGACGGCGAGTTTTGCTTTGTCAATGAGAAGCAAAATTGAAATTCGAGGCATACTTTTTGTCGGGAGTTGTTGGCGGCAGTGTTGCCGCTTCCTAAAGGGGATTTAAATGCTGGAAGCAGTGGTGGAGGCAAACCTTATCGTGTGCTTTTGTGATGCCTGTCACAAGCGAGATGGAATCTTTTGTGTAGTTATTAACAGCGTTGACGACATGCCGTTTGCAAATGAAGAGAAAGCAGACATGGTTTAGGCTCCAAGATCATCTCATGGGAACAGAAGGCACGCTGCAGACCTTATGCAACCATAGCACACAAGCAGGCGGCCAAGTCAAATAACGATCCTGCGTACCTTCCAGACGCTGCGACGGACTGGAAGCTTTGCGTCCACACGGCGCAGAGCACCCGTTTTTGATGAGGACGCCGAGACGAACATTGCATCGCTATTCGCTTTGGACCACCATGCAAGCGTCTGGAGCGTGAGCCAAATACCTGAGTTTCCAAGTCGTCAGTGTGGCGGATACTGCGAGAACCGCCTGCATCCGTACCATGTACAATTGCATCGAACTCTGGTGCCACGGGACTTCCAAAGCATCACAGATTTTGCTAATTGTAATCTGCTAGAGATGCAAGACGATCTGGATTTTTTAGGAAAGTGGTATGGAGTGACGAGGCGAGCGTTTCGCGAAACGGAAAGGTAAACCTGCACAATGCCCACTACTGGAGCGAGTTAAATCCCCATTGGTTTCACTGACGCGGCACCAGTGCCAATGGTTGTTCAGTGTTTGGTGCGGAATTTTCGACGGTCATTTGCTCGGGCCTGTGTTTTTCGAGCCGACTTCGATAGCAGAGCGCTACGTCTATGATATCCTCAAAGGACCCGTTGATGATTTCTTTTCGAATTTACCGCTCGCCAGGGCCACATATGTGTGGTCTCAGAACAATGGCGCCCCCGCGCATAGCAGCGCCAAGGCTCGAACCTGGCTCGGCGCAGCGTTTCCGCAGAAATGGATAGGACGACTAGGTCCCGTGAATTGACCAGCGAGGTCACCTGATATGGCACCTATGGACTATTTTTTGTCGGGCTACAGTAACTTCAAGTTGACAGAGCACCAAATTCCCCACTGCAGTACCTGAAATATAACATAAGGCAAATCTGCTTGAATATGCCTGAGGCGGTCGTAAGAAATGCAACGGCTCATGTGGGAACAAGATGCCAGAGCTGTATTGTTGCATAAGGCGACCAATGTGAGCACTTGTTGCAACTGGTAACGAACGAAATGAAATGGGTTCAGGACAGCCACTGGCCACGGCTTTGATCGCCGCGCAGCGAAGTCGTAAACCGCCACTACCTTTTCTTTTTAACTGCCAATAGTTCCGCCAATTTGTATCCTTCGAGCTCGGCAGTCGGTATCGCTACTGCAAAGAGCGGCGCGCTCGCTGCAACTCGCACCGTCATGTGTGCCACCGGCTGACGCAGACGAGAAACCACCGCCAGCGTATCGGCCTGCCACTGGTGCGAGGCCGTTGAGTCAAGGCTGCAGGTGATTTCGTGTGCTCAAACCACGCTTGAGAGGAGCACGATCTTGTCGCGAAAGTGCGTTAGTCAGGTGGTTTATTTTGTATTTCGCGGGCTTTCTTTGGAGTCGTGAAAAAACGCACACGTGAGTTGGCTTGTCATAAATGATGGAATGGGGCTTTCTGAAGGTGCTTTGCACCTTTGCAAATAGAATTTTTTACCTAAAGTGAATCTTCATTATTTCAGATAATTAAGCAAATAAACTATCAATTATTTCTGTTACAAAAAATTCCCTGTGGCGCGCAAGTTGGCGGTCATCAATATGCAACTAGTTTCACTCGCCTGTCTCTAATAGTTTATTTTTTAACCCTTAGCTCTAGTTAGCCAGAACACCTGGCATATGCATACATTCGTTCCGCTATACCTATATATTCTCCGACAAAAAGGGGAACCCGTCCGCGGACAGTTGTGTACCGAATTTGGTAGGCAAATAAAACTCAACGATTGTGGTATAGAAGTAAGACTACAATAAAAAATAGGTAAACATTGTATACATGCAATTGTTTATTGAAGCGTTACCATATCACGCCACACAGCGAACTCTAGGCCCACCTTGCCCCCCAAACGAAGCAAATTCCGTTTGGGACGTATCTTGAGAGGATGTAACTCGACAACGGGTAGACATGCATCGTAATTTCTCTGATAGATGGCGCTAGGCGTCGATCGCTCCTAGGGTGCCTCGATGCGCGCCACCGCTCAGGGTGAGGACATCTGCATCATCTGCAACGGCGGCTGCCATTCTCGCTCCCGCGGTATGCAGGTTTCGTTATCGTTGGGGAAGGGCTGTTCGCTTGCCGCGGGCGCTCAAGATAAGAAAAATAAGGAGTCGTACGGTGCGCTTTTGTTTTACATAAGAATAAAATACTAAATTTTGTTCGAGAACCTCCTGCTTTTAAAAACAGGACAAGCAGCCAACACCAAGGCATCGAAGGTAAAAAGTAAAGAGGGTATGAAAGATATGCGCCAGTTATGTCAGTGAAACTTCTCTACAATCTATCGCTGTAGTTCAAAACCTATCTTTTATGCACTGACCCCGTTGGTGCGTCGAAACAGCATTCAACCCCAACTTAAATTTGCGTCGTCATCTAGCTTACTCGCGTGAAGGGATCATCCTCCTAGAGAAGCAGAGAAAAAAAATTCCTGAAAAAAAATATTTACCGATGTTTGCGATACATTACGATGAAGGGCACCGTTACTAAGCAGAGGAGCATGCAGTAAAAAGTTTTGAGCCGCTTTTAAGTTGACCTAATTGTCGATGATGGTTGTGTCAAGGCATATTCTGCATACCACCGCGGGTATTGACAGCCCCATTGGTGCTGTCCTTCCTAAGCATGTTTAATCTCCGGGCGAACAAAACGCTTGAAAAATGCCACAAGCCACTGCGTGGAGGGGGGAGTTTGAAAATTTATTTTAGAGCACACCTCCCTCAATTGAAAGTATTTAATTCTGCTCACTTATTTTGTAGTTAATTTCAAACTACCAAGCTTAATAGAATTGCTGAAACGCAAAGGGTGATTTCTGTCCAACCTTGTTTGGCGTTCTTTTTTAAATTTTTAGTTACAAATGTCGCCATACAAGTGAGTGCAATGAATGGGTAAGAAAACTGAGCAGATACGGTCAATGACGCAGCGTGTTGGTTTCGCACATTTTGAAGAAACAAAGATTATCAGCAACCGTAATAAAATTTAAGCACTCGCCTGTTCGTGTGGGTATACCTAGATGAACACATAAACTTTCACCCAAGCAAACATGAAATCATTTATTAAGCAGTTATGAAAACACAATAAAGTTACCAATATTTCTCTTAATAGGAACGTGAACCTTAGTGACCTTTTTCAAAGTAGACATCTCTTTTAAATAGATGACTGTAATTGACAAAACAGTTCTGATTGCATATATACGTAGATGCAGAATTCAGGGTTTTTTCAGAAATATTTAGTCATGTTTCTGCGGCTTAGCGCCATGGTAGAATGACGCGATGACATAACGGCGTACCACCTAGACACGGGCTCCATAAACCACGCTGTTGTTTCGGCCTCTCGCTCAATCACTCTTTCTTTTATTAGGAACCGTATAGCTGGCTGGGCTTCGCGGAAGAGCTGGACAGTGACAACTACTTTCATCTTGGTGAAGTGCAAACCACTAATGTGGATTTCTGATAAATTTGGTACTACCTTAAGTTCATTGGCAGCGTCATTGTCCAAGGCGGCCTGTACATGCTCTATTTTCACATTCCAGGAAGTAAATCCGTTCTTATTTATTGTATCATCACTGAGTGTGAAAACTTCAGAGCTTAGAAGCTGTCCTCTCAGGTTCTTAAGGACATGTGCTGGGTCAGAGTTGAAGAAAGTTCCTTCCTATCTAAGGTTGGGTAGGGTAATGAGCACGAAGTTGTCGAATGGCGGTGACTCGAAGAGCCAAATTCTTTCCGCATAGTGCGATTTGCTGCACCCATGTCAGAGGTGACGACCCGTACTCTTAGAGAAATCTGGCTGCTTATCTGGACTATTTCCAGGACATATGCCTTGAGCACAGAGCCGTCCACGTGCCTACCAGTAAATTCATATTCTATCACTTGCTTCCATCTTTGGTTTACCCCACCTATCATAAACACCAAAGCATGATTGTCTGCCTCTTGAGGCTCGAGGGCAAGGTCGCTCTTCACAAAAGCACGTCTTCTCGAAGGTCGAGTTCACATCCGGGTGCTATTTGCATTTTATCTAGAAGGAGAAGAGTCATTTTCCGCGTCTTTCATTCGCTCTACTTTCGACCTCATTACGTCGATCAATTCATGCTGGATACCTGGCAGAAACTTCAGGCTCTGAATTCTTCTTGCTAAAGTTTTGCTTGAAAGGAGAGAGTAGTCAATCTTTCTGAGCGTTTCATACCCAGTGGTTCCACAAGCAAATTTAATTTCTAGGCCTTGCTTTACTATTTTCGGTGACCATGAATTGCCACGATTGTTGTTCCGAGAAAGGGCACAAATTCGGTCTTCATTTAAAAACTTTGTATTTCGTGAGAAATTAGCTGCCTTTTTCTGCAGCTTTCGTTTCTGCTTAGGTAGTTTTTTACAGTCTTCTTAGACTCTTAATGGTGTTGTTTCAGCTTATTATTGTCTGCTGTGAGAACTGCTATCTTTTTCTGAGGCTTTGCTGCTTTAAAATCAAATTTTTGAGTCGCACGAACCACTACAGTTTCTTGAAGCTGTACATCCGTGGTGGTCGAAGGAAGTTGCTCACTAGCATTGCTGTGTCTGTACCCACAAATGCCTCATTTTTCACTCCGTCTGACGATGAATCTGCTTGAAGATATTCTTGCGTGTTTATGGGAAGGACGTTTCTCACTTATGGGGAAGAAACTTCTGCGGCAGCGTCATCACTGAACAATGCAGTCACATGAACACTTCGGTTCCTTGGTGGCCTTCGCTCTTTAGCAAGTTCTGGAAGCAGATAAATAAGCGAAAATAGCACATCACATATTTAAATACTGGTCCATTTCCAGAACTCCGAAAGTAAGCTTCTCTGTATTGCAAAGGACCCTTCACAATGGCGGCCCATCCTGAACGTCACGTGCAGCGTTTTTTACTTCCTTCAGCAAAAAGAGTGGCTGGGCAAAGGTGATGCTAATCCCTTTATCCCGACAGCGTGTCGCTTAAAGGAAAAGAAAGCGGCATTGTTCAGGCTATATGTGTCTGCAGCATTGCACCTTTTTCTTGACCCCAAAGCTGGTTTGGCAACCAGGGTGAAGGAATTTTGCTGTGTAAAGAAGCTGACCTTCAAAGTTTTGCAAAGGGTACATAGAAGACGCGCCAGGAAATTTAATATGCATGCACACCAGCCACTTCCTCACTGAACGTTTTGAAATGTGTACGACGAGGCGATAAGCAACATGGCAACTAACACCAAGGTTAACAGGTATCTGACCTTTGAATGGGAACACCGTTGGGACAGCACTGTGCTTCAGCTTCTTCCATCCGTCCGCGCGGATTTGTTCGAAACTCTTCTCTTCGAAATGAGCCTGCAGATGAATTTTTATTGAAATTAGCGCCACATTTCCTGCTCGAGAATGAAAACAATAAACAAAGCATGCAGGAAAGCAAAGAAGTCCAAATATATCAGTCGAATTACTTTAATGTGCGCCTAACCTGCACGCAACAACATATTGTGTTAATTTTATTTAATGACCTAATGCGGCGTCGTTGGACGAAGCACCGGGCTAACAGTCAGCGCACGCTACACAACGCAGTATACGTGTCAAAAGCTCAAAAATGGTAAGTATTTGAATCCGCATTGGTTCCTAGACGACACAGATGCACACTAATTGCAACAGCGTATGTGCTCTGGCTTGTTCGCGTGCGCTGTACCTTGATTCATGCCGGCGGCGGTTCGCTGACAAGCGGCTCATAAAGGCAAATATTCTCTCATGAACTCATGAATAGAAGCGGCGAAAGCACATTTGGTACGCATTCAGGAGCGAAAACGGCAAGCGGCAGGCAATGGCCGGTTTGGCGCTGAAGCGTGCATTTTTTTACGCCGACGAAAACTAATAGTGCGAAAATGACATTTGACCAATACAAATGTACTACACTTAGCTGGCTAAGCGCAAAAGCTGTAAATCGCAACAAAAACAGCGCTGAACCAACATGCGGCACTTACGCTACAGATACATGAGAAGTTCGTCGGTTGCCACTTGTCCCGCTTGATCCGGACCAGCCACAGAAGCCTCCTTTTCGGGTCTCTTGGAAAGTGGAACATCCTCCAACCATTTCTCGAACGGTTGGAGCACTGAGGAAGACCGCATCAAGGCATTGCACGGCGAGGCGGGGGCGCGCATCAAGGCACCCTAATCGCTCCGCTAGGTGGAAAAGTTATGTTACTTTTCCGAACCGCACAGGGTTCTCTTCATTGGCCTCGCTGGATGCGGAAAGACTTTCCTTTTGCGCATAGCCATCACTTCAACGCCTTCCAGACGGCGGCGGCCTTTTTGTAGCGCAAGCTACACTGGCCGAGTTTGACCAGTTTTGCGTGTATCCTGGAGAGCCGTGCTGCGCGTGCGCAGTTACGTGACAAAGTTGAATAAAAAAATCCCTGTGTCAAAGCTGAGAATCGAGCCAAGGCCTTTAGCGTTTGTTGCAGAGACGCTTCCACTCCGCCACGACGGCTCGATGTTTAACCATGAATAAAGGCGCAAAATAAATAAGCGCAAGGTATCCGACATAAGGAAGTTTATTATGAATAGAATGGAGCATGCTCTAAAAACCGGAGGTAGCCTAAAAGTGGTGAAGGAGGAAATGTCATTAGCAATATAGATAAGATAGTTAAAGTAGCCGAAGTAGCCGAATGGGGTGGAGCGCATATGGCAGGTTCTCTTAGATCATGAACAGCAGGTTACCAATATCTCTCAGGAGAAAAGCGTACAACAGCTCTATCCTTCCGGTACTCACCTACGGGACAGAAACGTGGAGGCTAACGAAAAGCGTTCTGCTTAAGTTAAGGACAGCATAGCGAGCCATTGAAAGGAAAATGATAGGTGTAATGTTAAGAGACCGGAAGCGGGCCGAGTGGGTGAGGGAACCAACGCGTGTTAATGACATCCTAGTCGAAATTAAGAGAAAGGAATGGGCTTGGGCAGGGCATGTACTGCCAACGCAAGATATCCGCTGGTCCTTAAAGGTAACGGAGAGGATTCTAAGAGAAGGCAAGTGTAGCAGGGGGCGGCAGAAGGTTAGGTGGCGGATGAGATCAGGAAGTTTGCAGGCATAGGGTGCGCGCAGCTCGTAAAGGACAGGGTTAATTTGAGAGACTTGGGAGACGCCTTTGCCCTGCAGTGGGTGTAGTGAGGCTGATGATGATAATGATGATGATGAGTGAATGCGCGCATTTCAAGTAAAAACTTTTCCGAACCAGATTTCTCCGCGCTTACGCTATGTATATCCTGGCCTATCAGGGCTAGGCCATCATCAATTTTTTTTCCTTACTCGGCGGCGGCCGTATTCGCTGTTATTTGCACAGGCACCTCGTGCATCAGTGCAGAACGAGCGCGTACCGAAGCTGTAAGCAGGCGAAGCCAAATCCAGAATTTTGCTCTACAGACAAAAAAAAATAATTTTAAACACCTCCAAACTGCTGTCGAAGCTCTGGTAAGCTGTGCTTTCCGAAGCTGTGAGGATGATTGGGAGCGATCTTATTTTAATGCGCACGAATGTATACATAGAACTATAAAAAACCAATTCGTACTTACGCTTGAAGCGCACCGATTTTTTAATTTTCCAAATTATGTTCTTTCCCAGTCCAGCTGCACGCGCTGCAATCGACCACGTAGAGCTGAATTTAAGAAAAAATAATGAATATTCACCAGGCGCTGCTGCAGCGCCAGGATACATGCCGTAAGTCCGCACGCTCGGAACCAGCACTAAAAGTGCGTCCTTGGTTACAGGCGCGAAAACAGACACAACACAAGGCAGTAAGACAGGGCGGAGCGCAAAAGTGCGCGCTGCGATGTTCTTCAGTAGTTGCTCATTCAAATAATAAAGTCTCAACGTAAGCAAATTGACCAAGTGCAAGAAATAGAGGCGCTCCACAAAAATGAATGGCGATTACACACGTGGTAATGCGTACTACCCCTACTGAAAGAAACGCGAATGCGGCGCTACACGCTCCACTGTTCGAATTTCTTCTCAACACTCTTTTACTTCGGTGACGGCAAAAAGACGCTAGAGTCGCACGTGATACATCCCAGGTCGAGTCTAACGTCTTTTTCGTACCACCCAGGTAAAAGCGCAATATAAACAAATCCGACAGCGGAGCATGTAGGCGCTGCGTACGCGTTTCTTTTTATCGCGATAGTACATTGAGTTCTAGCTATGAAGCCACCATCTCGTTTCAATTGCATTTATTCATCGCCAATACCACTCATGAATTGCCGTTGGTTATAATCTGAATCCGAGGGATTATTTTACTGTTGTGCCTACTCATAACTTCATTCTAGTTTTTCGTTTTTCGCGCATGAAAGCGGGCGATAGGAAACTGAGATAGCAGGGCCACAGCTATGATGTCGTATGTTCTCAAGAGTCTTTTTTTTAGTGACATGGACATAAAAGAAGATGTAGTGCCTGATTAGGGCGCCTCATAACTCTTGATGTTGTACTCAAGCTCCTGACCTTCAAGCTCCACTCCAATAACGGGGGCTTTAAAATGTTAGGCGGCGTTGTGGGCGTAGACTGCAAACGCATCACCACGTGCCTCCCCACTTAGTCGATGGTCATTAAGATTTTCCAAGCGTTGCTTCTTTAAGGGTAACGGGAGTGTTTTAAGGTGTGCCGTTTCTTGCGTTTTTCACCACCTTTCGAGCTAGCGCTCCTCATGAACAGACTTTTTAGCTTACCGCAGACGTATTAGCGGAGACGTATACCGATTTCCCAGACGCCTGCGCAGCAGGCGCAGTCACACCTCCTGGCCCCGCCCCCGTCACTGCGCATTCACAGGAAGCGCTTAGGAAACCTGTGTACGTCTGCGCTTATATGTCTCTGGTATGCTGAAAACGTGATATGCAGCTCATTGTCTGATAGTACACGCATCAGCTCTTTTCTGCTCAATTTTCGTGATAACCTTTTCGTCTGCAATATCAAAAGAAGGGATGCATCACTGAGACAGGGATGAAGTGAATTATTCACAAAAAAGTATTTCGAAAACTGCAGCTCCTCACCATGGCTGCTCTTCACGGCTTAGAACTAGTAATGCGGTCGCGGGATGCGGGATTGAAAAGAGGCGCACTTAATACGAACACGAAGTCTACTGCTGGTTAAAGATGGGCGGTCAGTGGACATCATGTACACAAGCGTTGAGGAGCAAAAATTGTAGAGGCTGCGGTGCACTCATTCAAGACGAAAACAAAGAAGAGTTTCAAAATCCTATAATCGCGAGTCTTACACGAGGAGAATTGCATTTGTCGGAGGACGCCACTTCGCTCAGAAGCGTTTTACTTGCTCCAGCAACGAACTGTAAGTATGGCCATCATCTGCGGTTATTTCTAGAAAATTTTCACACGAAATTGCCGCCTGTAGCTTGGACATTGGGCTTTAGGTGCTTCTTGGCCGCCTCGATCACGTTCCAAGCAACCCTGATTAGTTGTGCCAGCCCACGGCGCTATAGGTAGCTACGTGCCAAGAATAGTGCCGGATTTTATAAATGTGCACCTGCGAGGCCTCAATGTGTGGAAGAACATGACGGTGATCGGGACTCGTACAGTATAATTTCGAGACGCGAAAAAGTGCGGCAGCAACGGGAGCGAGTGTATGTACTGACTATTCTGCAAGAAGCATTGCGGGAATGCGACAATGTAATCGCCACAAGTTGTTTATATGACATGGCGGACAATATACCTGTTATAGTTAGTAGTTAAAACATCATTGCCAAGATATTATTAAAGAATGAACTCCATTGTTCAATTTCTGACGCAACATTATATGGCACAATTTGACGGACTCAGCAATATAGGTGAACCTACATTTTAAAACTGCCAAATTGGTATTGTGGCTCCATATACTAACCCTGCAATTGTAGGCTCAAAACGACACGATACCAAAACGAACAGGTGACATGCGATGGAAGTGGCACTCATGGTCAGGGGACTCATGGTCATGAAAAGAGGATGCTCAGATTCAAATTAGTCACAGCGTTCCTTGTTACTTCCTGCTGACTAGGGCATTTAACAAAGCATAGTCATGCAGACGCGTGCTGAACAAAGGGCTTCCTCTTCGTTCTTGGTGACATTTAAAAATGCTAAATCATACCGCTCAGGAGCCTGAGAAAATCCGCCTTTTTCGTAGTCGTCCACGCCAGACGGTCAGCAAACCCAAGTGACCTCATTAAACCGTCCGCAGTACCTTCATCACCAGGAAAGAAATAAAATTGCTCCCTAAATTAGTTTCAAACAGAGGACGGTGGGAAGAAATCAACTTCACTGGCCACTTTATAAGAGCACTGCACCATCCCCACAGCATAACAACGCGCGCGCTAAACTGCAGATCTTTGCGCTCAGTTTGCGTATTCCATACACTTCCACTTGGCCGGCGCGAAGAGACCATTTCGCCGGCCATTGCATTCTGCAGCACAACACTCCAAACGATAAACTCGAAGTCTTTCGCGGCGGTGAATATCCATGTGGGCGGCGGGAACTCATCAGCTTCCATGTCCACTACATTTGAGCGGCACGCCACCCGAGGAGCACAACATCCCATGCGCTAAACTACAAGTCTGTCATGGTGCGTTTGGACAGAGTCATATTCATCAAGTTCTATTCTGCAGAGTGAACGGATCATCTTCGATGGCCACAGGATTATATTAGTACGCCATCACCGCAGTGCAACACCCTACGCACTAAACAGCAAGCCTATTGCGCTGATAAAATTCCATGCGAGCGGTGCCAACAGATCAGCTTCGCCGACCACTGCACCCCAGCAGTACGCAATCACAGCAGAACAACACTTCACGCGCTAAACAGCGAGCCTATTGCGTTGCTAAACTTTTATGCGAGCGGCGCCAATAGATCAGCTTCGCCGGCCACAGCACTCCAGCAATACGCAATCACCACAGCACAACACTTCACGCGCTAAATGCAAGCCTATTGCACTAAATAACTTTCATGCGAGCGGCGCCAATAGATCAGCTTCGCCGGCCGCTGCCCTCGACCAGCATGAAATCACCGCAGAACAACACTTCACGCGCTAAACTGCAAGACTTTTGCTTTCGCGACCTTCAGTGCGAGCGGCACCAACTAATCAGCTTCGCTGTCCACTGTACTCGAGCAGTACGCAACACCGCAGAACAACACTTCACGCCCTAAACTGCAAGCCTATTGCGCTGGCAAACATCCATGCGAGCGGCGCCAACACATCAGCTTCGCCGAACACTGCACTCGAGCAGTACGCAATAACCGCAGCACAACACTGCACGTGCTAAACTCCAAGCCTATTGCTCAGGCAAACGTCCATGTGAGCGGCGCCAACAAAGCAGCTTCGCCGGCCACTGCTCTCAAGCAGTACGCCATCACAGCACTGCAAAGCTTCAAGCGCTAAACTGCATGCTTTTTGCGTTCGTGACCTTCAATGCGAGCGGCGCCAACAGATCAGCTTCGCCGGCCACTGCACTCCAGCAGTAAGCAATCACCACAGCACAACACTTCACGCGCTAAATGCAAGCCTATTGCTCTGGTGAACTTCCACGCGAGCGGCGCCAACAGATCAGCTTCGCCGGCCACTGCCCTCGAACAGTACGCAATCACCGCAGAACAAAAATTCACGCGCTAAACTGCAAGACTTTTGCCTTCGCGATCTTCAATGCGAGCGGCACCAACAGATCAGCTTCGCCGGCCACTGCACTCGAGCAGTACGCAATCACCGGAGCACAACACTTCACGCGCTAAACTGCAAGCTTTTTGCGCTGGTGAACTTCCATGCGAGTGGCTCCAAGATATCAACTTCGACGACCACTGCACTCGAGCAGTACGGCATCACCGCTGCACAACACTTCACGCGCTAAACTGCCAGCCTATTGCGCTGGTGAACTTCTATGCGAGGGGCGGCAAGAGATCAACTCCGACGGCCACTGCACTCGGGCAGTACGCCATCACCGCAGCACAACACTTCACGCGCTAAACTGCCAGCCTATTGCGCTGGTGAACTTCTATGCGGGGGGCGCCAAGAGATCAACTCCGACGACCACTGCACTCGGGCAGTACGCCATCACCGCAGCACAACACTTCACGCGCTAAACTGCCAGCCTATTGCGCTGGTGAACTTCTATGCGAGGGGCGCCAAGAGATCAACTCCGACGGCCACTGCACTCGGGCAGTACGCCATCACCGCAGCACAACACTTCACGCGCTAAACTGCCAGCCTATTGCGCTGGTGAACTTCTATGCGAGGGGCGCCAAGAGATCAACTCCGACGGCCACTGCACTCGGGCAGTACGCCATCACCGCAGCACAACACTTCACGCGCTAAACTGCCAGCCTATTGCGCTGGTGAACTTCTATGCGAGGGGCGCCAAGAGATCAACTTCGACGGCCACTGCACTCGGGCAGTACGCCATCACCGCAGCACAACACTTCACGCGCTAAACTGCCAGCCTATTGCGCTGGTGAACTTCCATGCGAGTGGCGCCAAGAGATCAACTTCGACGGCCACAGCACTCGGGCAGTACGCCATCACCGCAGCACAACACTTCACGCGCTAAACTGCCAGCCTATTGCGCTGGTGAACTTCTATGCGAGGGGCGGCAAGAGATCAACTCCGACGGCCACTGCACTCGGGCAGTACGCCATCACCGCAGCACAACACTTCACGCGCTAAACTGCCAGCCTATTGCGCTGGTGAACTTCTATGCGAGGGGCGCCAAGAGATCAACTTCGACGGCCACTGCACTCGGGCAGTACGCCATCACCGCAGCACAACACTTCACGCGCTAAACTGCCAGCCTATTGCGCTGGTGAACTTCTATGCGAGGGGCGGCAAGAGATCAACTCCGACGGCCACTGCACTCGGGCAGTACGCCATCACCGCAGCACAACACTTCACGCGCTAAACTGCCAGCCTATTGCGCTGGTGAACTTCTATGCGAGGGGCGCCAAGAGATCAACTCCGACGGCCACTGCACTCGGGCAGTACGCCATCACCGCAGCACAACGCTTCACGCGCTAAACTGCCAGCCTATTGCGCTGGTGAACTTCCATGCGTGTGGCGGCAAGAGATCAACTCCGACGGCCACTGCACTCGGGCAGTACGCCATCACCGCAGCACAACACTTCACGCGCTAAACTGCCAGCCTATTGCGCTGGTGAACTTCCATGCGTGTGGCGGCAAGAGATCAACTCCGACGGCCACTGCACTCGGGCAGTACGCCATCACCGCAGCACAACACTTCACGCGCTAAACTGCCAGCCTATTGCGCTGGTGAACTTCTATGCGAGGGGCGGCAAGAGATCAACTCCGACGGCCACTGCACTCGGGCAGTACGCCATCACCGCAGCACAACACTTCACGCGCTAAACGGCAAGCCTATTGCGCTGGTGAACTTCTATGCGAGGGGCGGCAAGAGATCAACTCCGACGGCCACTGCACTCGGGCAGTACGCCATCACCGCAGCACAACACTTCACGCACTAAACTGCCAGCCTATTGCGCTGGTGAACTTCCATGCGAGTGGTGGCAAGAGATAAACTCCGACGGCCACTGCACTCGAGTAGTACGCCATCACCGCAGCACAACACTTCACGCGCTAAACTGCCAGCCTATTGCGCTGGTGAACTTCCATGCGATTGGCGGCAAGAGATCAACTCCGACGGCCACTGCACTCGAGCAGTTCGCCATCACCGCAGCACAACACTTCACGCGCTAAACTGCAAGACTTTTGCGCTGGTGAACTTCCATGCGAGGGGCGGCAAGAGATCAACTCCGACGGCCACTGCACTCGAGCCGTACGCCATCACCGCAGCACAACACTTCACGCGCTAAACTGCCAGCCTATTGCGCTGGTGAACTTCTATGCGAGGGGCGGCAAGAGATCAACTCCGACGGCCACTGCACTCGAGCAGTTCGCCATCACCGCAGCACAACACTTCACGCGCTAAACTGCCAGCCTATTGCGCTGGTGAACTTCTATGCGAGGGGCGGCAAGAGATCAACTCCGACGGCCACTGCACTCGAGCAGTTCGCCATCACCGCAGCACAACACTTCACGCGCTAAACTGCCAGCCTATTGCGCTGGTGAACTTCTATGCGAGGGGCGGCAAGAGATCAACTCCGACGGCCACGGCACTCGGGCAGTACGCCATCACCGCAGCACAACACTTCACGCGCTAAACTGCCAGCCTATTGCGCTGGTGAACTTCTATGCGAGGGGCGGCAAGAGATCAACTCCGACGGCCACTGCACTCGAGCAGTACGCCATCACCGCAGCACAACACTTCACGCGCTAAACTGCCAGCCTATTGCGCTGGTGAACTTCTATGCGAGGGGCGGCAAGAGATCAACTCCCACGGCCACTGCACTCGAGCAGTACGCCATCACCGCAGCACAACACTTCACGCGCTAAACTGCCAGCCTATTGCGCTGGTGAACTTCTATGCGAGGGGCGGCAAGAGATCAACTCCGACGGCCACTGCACTCGAG
Source organism: Amblyomma americanum (assembly GCF_052857255.1). NCBI lineage: Eukaryota > Metazoa > Arthropoda > Arachnida > Ixodida > Ixodidae > Amblyomma > Amblyomma americanum. Next base: position 467,389,164 of record NC_135497.1, read on the forward strand.
CAGTTCGCCATCACCGCAGCACAACACTTCACGCGCTAAACTGCCAGCCTATTGCGCTGGTGAACTTCTATGCGAGGGGCGGCAAGAGATCAACTCCGACGGCCACGGCACTCGGGCAGTACGCCATCACCGCAGCACAACACTTCACGCGCTAAACTGCCAGCCAATTGCGCTGGAGAACTTCTATGCGAGGGGCGGCAGGAGATCAACTCCGACGGCCACTGCACTCGAGCAGTACGCCATCACCGCAGCACAACACTTCACGCGCTAAACTGCCAGCCTATTGCGCTGGTGAACTTCTATGCGAGGGGCGGCAAGAGATCAACTCCGACGGCCACTGCACTCGAGCAGTACGCCATCACCGCAGCACAACACTTCACGCGCTAAACTGCCAGCCTATTGCGCTGGTGAACTTCTATGCGAGGGGCGGCAAGAGATCAACTCCGACGGCCACTGCACTCGACCAGTTCGCCATCACCGCAGCACAACACTTCACGCGCTAAACTGCCAGCCTATTGCGCTGGTGAACTTCTATGCGAGGGGCGGCAAGAGATCAACTTCGACGGCCACTGCACTCGGGCAGTACGCCATCACCGCAGCACAACACTTCACGCGCTAAACTGCCAGCCTATTGCGCTGGTGAACTTCCATGCGAGTGGCGGCAAGAGATCAACTCCGACGGCCACTGCACTCGAGCAGTTCGCCATCACCGCAGCACAACACTTCACGCGCTAAACTGCAAGACTTTTGCGCTGGTGAACTTCCATGCAAGTGGCGTCAAGAGATCAACTTCGACGGCCACGGCACTCGGGCAGTACGCCATCACCGCAGCACAACACTTCACGCGCTAAACGGCAAGCCTATTGCGCTGGTGAACTTCTATGCGAGGGGCGGCAAGAGATCAACTCCGACGGCCACTGCACTCGAGCAGTACGCCATCACCGCAGCACAACACTTCACGCGCTAAACTGCCAGCCTATTGCGCTGGTGAACTTCCATGCAAGTGGCGGCAAGAGATCAACTTCGACGGCCACTGCACTCGGGCAGTACGCCATCACCGCAGCACAACACTTCACGCGCTAAACGGCAAGCCTATTGCGCTGGTGAACTTCCATGCGAGTGGCGGCAAGAGATCAACTCTGACGGCCACTGCACTCGAGCAGTACGCCATCACCGCAGCACAACACTTCACGCGCTAAACTGCCAGCCTATTGCGCTGGTGAACTTCCATGCGAGTGGCGGCAAGAGATCAACTTCGACGGCCACTGCACTCGGGCAGTACGCCATCACCGCAGCACAACACTTCACGCGCTAAACTGCCAGCCTATTGCGCTGGTGAACTTCTATGCGAGGGGCGCCAAGAGATCAACTTCGACGGCCACTGCACTCGGGCAGTACGCCATCACCGCAGCACAACACTTCACGCGCTAAACTGCCAGCCTATTGCGCTGGTGAACTTCCATGCGAGTGGCGCCAAGAGATCAACTTCGACGGCCACAGCACTCGGGCAGTACGCCATCACCGCAGCACAACACTTCACGCGCTAAACTGCCAGCCAATTGCGCTGGAGAACTTCTATGCGAGGGGCGGCAGGAGATCAACTCCGACGGCCACTGCACTCGAGCAGTACGCCATCACCGCAGCACAACACTTCACGCGCTAAACTGCCAGCCAATTGCGCTGGTGAACTTCCATGCGAGTGGCGCCAAGAGATCAACTCTGACGGCCACTGCACTCGAGCAGTACGCCATCACCGCAGCACAACACTTCACGCGCTAAACTGCCAGCCTATTGCGCTGGTGAACTTCCATGCGAGTGGCGGCAAGAGATCAACTCTGACGGCCACTGCACTCGAGCAGTACGCCATCACCGCAGCACAACACTTCACGCGCTAAACTGCCAGCCTATTGCGCTGGTGAACTTCCATGCGAGTGGCGCCAAGAGATCAACTTCGACGGCCACTGCACTCGGGCAGTACGCCATCACCGCAGCACAACACTTCACGCGCTAAACTGCCAGCCAATTGCGCTGGAGAACTTCTATGCGAGGGGCGGCAGGAGATCAACTCCGACGGCCACTGCACTCGAGCAGTACGCCATCACCGCAGCACAGCACTTCACGCGCTAAACTGCCAGCCTATTGCGCTGGTGAACTTCCATGCGAGTGGCGGCAAGAGATCAACTCTGACGGCCACTGCACTCGAGCAGTACGCCATCACCGCAGCACAACACTTCACGCGCTAAACTGCCAGCCTATTGCGCTGGTGAACTTCCATGCGAGTGGCGCCAAGAGATCAACTTCGACGGCCACTGCACTCGGGCAGTAAGCCATCACCGCAGCACAACACTTCACGCGCTAAACTGCCAGCCAATTGCGCTGGAGAACTTCTATGCGAGGGGCGGCAGGAGATCAACTCCGACGGCCACTGCACTCGAGCAGTACGCCATCACCGCAGCACAACACTTCACGCGCTAAACTGCCAGCCTATTGCGCTGGTGAACTTCTATGCGAGGGGCGGCAAGAGATCAACTCCGACGGCCACGGCACTCGGGCAGTACGCCATCACCGCAGCACAACACTTCACGCGCTAAACTGCCAGCCAATTGCGCTGGAGAACTTCTATGCGAGGGGCGGCAGGAGATCAACTTCGACGGCCACTGCACTCGAGCAGTACGCCATCACCGCAGCACAACACTTCACGCGCTAAACTGCCAGCCTATTGCGCTGGTGAACTTCTATGCGAGGGGCGGCAAGAGATCAACTCCGACGGCCACTGCACTCGAGCAGTACGCCATCACCGCAGCACAACACTTCACGCGCTAAACTGCCAGCCTATTGCGCTGGTGAACTTCTATGCGAGGGGCGGCAAGAGATCAACTCCGACGGCCACTGCACTCGACCAGTTCGCCATCACCGCAGCACAACACTTCACGCGCTAAACTGCCAGCCTATTGCGCTGGTGAACTTCTATGCGAGGGGCGGCAAGAGATCAACTTCGACGGCCACTGCACTCGGGCAGTACGCCATCACCGCAGCACAACACTTCACGCGCTAAACGGCAAGCCTATTGCGCTGGTGAACTTCCATGCGAGTGGCGGCAAGAGATCAACTCTGACGGCCACTGCACTCGAGCAGTACGCCATCACCGCAGCACAACACTTCACGCGCTAAACTGCCAGCCTATTGCGCTGGTGAACTTCCATGCGAGTGGCGGCAAGAGATCAACTTCGACGGCCACTGCACTCGGGCAGTACGCCATCACCGCAGCACAACACTTCACGCGCTAAACTGCCAGCCTATTGCGCTGGTGAACTTCTATGCGAGGGGCGCCAAGAGATCAACTTCGACGGCCACTGCACTCGGGCAGTACGCCATCACCGTAGCACAACACTTCACGCGCTAAACTGCCAGCCTATTGCGCTGGTGAACTTCCATGCGAGTGGCGCCAAGAGATCAACTTCGACGGCCACAGCACTCGGGCAGTACGCCATCACCGCAGCACAACACTTCACGCGCTAAACTGCCAGCCTATTGCGCTGGTGAACTTCTATGCGAGGGGCGGCAAGAGATCAACTCCGACGGCCACTGCACTCGGGCAGTACGCCATCACCGCAGCACAACACTTCACGCGCTAAACTGCCAGCCTATTGCGCTGGTGAACTTCTATGCGAGGGGCGCCAAGAGATCAACTTCGACGGCCACTGCACTCGGGCAGTACGCCATCACCGCAGCACAACACTTCACGCGCTAAACTGCCAGCCTATTGCGCTGGTGAACTTCTATGCGAGGGGCGGCAAGAGATCAACTCCGACGGCCACTGCACTCGGGCAGTACGCCATCACCGCAGCACAACACTTCACGCGCTAAACTGCCAGCCTATTGCGCTGGTGAACTTCTATGCGAGGGGCGCCAAGAGATCAACTCCGACGGCCACTGCACTCGGGCAGTACGCCATCACCGCAGCACAACGCTTCACGCGCTAAACTGCCAGCCTATTGCGCTGGTGAACTTCCATGCGTGTGGCGGCAAGAGATCAACTCCGACGGCCACTGCACTCGGGCAGTACGCCATCACCGCAGCACAACACTTCACGCGCTAAACTGCCAGCCTATTGCGCTGGTGAACTTCCATGCGTGTGGCGGCAAGAGATCAACTCCGACGGCCACTGCACTCGAGCAGTACGCCATCACCGCAGCACAACACTTCACGCGCTAAACTGCCAGCCTATTGCGCTGGTGAACTTCTATGCGAGGGGCGGCAAGAGATCAACTCCGACGGCCACTGCACTCGAGCAGTTCGCCATCACCGCAGCACAACACTTCACGCGCTAAACTGCCAGCCTATTGCGCTGGTGAACTTCTATGCGAGGGGCGCCAAGAGATCAACTCCGACGGCCACTGCACTCGGGCAGTACGCCATCACCGCAGCACAACGCTTCACGCGCTAAACTGCCAGCCTATTGCGCTGGTGAACTTCCATGCGTGTGGCGGCAAGAGATCAACTCCGACGGCCACTGCACTCGGGCAGTACGCCATCACCGCAGCACAACGCTTCACGCGCTAAACTGCCAGCCTATTGCGCTGGTGAACTTCCATGCGTGTGGCGGCAAGAGATCAACTCCGACGGCCACTGCACTCGAGCAGTACGCCATCACCGCAGCACAACACTTCACGCGCTAAACTGCCAGCCTATTGCGCTGGTGAACTTCTATGCGAGGGGCGGCAAGAGATCAACTCCGACGGCCACTGCACTCGAGCAGTTCGCCATCACCGCAGCACAACACTTCACGCGCTAAACTGCCAGCCTATTGCGCTGGTGAACTTCTATGCGAGGGGCGGCAAGAGATCAACTCCGACGGCCACGGCACTCGGGCAGTACGCCATCACCGCAGCACAACACTTCACGCGCTAAACTGCCAGCCTATTGCGCTGGTGAACTTCCATGCGAGCGGCGGCAAGAGATCAACTCTGACGGCCACGGCACTCGGGCAGTACGCCATCACCGCAGCACAACACTTCACGCGCTAAACGGCCAGCCTATTGCGCTGGTGAACTTCTATGCGAGGGGCGGCAAGAGATCAACTCCGACGGCCACGGCACTCGGGCAGTACGCCATCACCGCAGCACAACACTTCACGCGCTAAACGGCAAGCCTATTGCGCTGGTGAACTTCCATGCGAGTGGCGGCAAGAGATCAACTCTGACGGCCACTGCACTCGAGCAGTACGCCATCACCGCAGCACAACACTTCACGCGCTAAACTGCCAGCCTATTGCGCTGGTGAACTTCTATGCGAGGGGCGGCAAGAGATCAACTCCGACGGCCACGGCACTCGGGCAGTACGCCATCACCGCAGCACAACACTTCACGCGCTAAACTGCCAGCCTATTGCGCTGGTGAACTTCCATGCGAGCGGCGGCAAGAGATCAACTCTGACGGCCACGGCACTCGGGCAGTACGCCATCACCGCAGCACAACACTTCACGCGCTAAACTGCCAGCCTATTGCGCTGGTGAACTTCTATGCGAGGGGCGGCAAGAGATCAACTCCGACGGCCACGGCACTCGGGCAGTACGCCATCACCGCAGCACAACACTTCACGCGCTAAACGGCAAGCCTATTGCGCTGGTGAACTTCTATGCGAGGGGCGGCAAGAGATCAACTCCGACGGCCACGGCACTCGGGCAGTACGCCATCACCGCAGCACAACACTTCACGCGCTAAACTGCCAGCCTATTGCGCTGGTGAACTTCTATGCGAGGGGCGGCAAGAGATCAACTCCGACGGCCACGGCACTCGGGCAGTACGCCATCACCGCAGCACAACACTTCACGCGCTAAACGGCAAGCCTATTGCGCTGGTGAACTTCCATGCGAGTGGCGGCAAGAGATCAACTCTGACGGCCACTGCACTCGAGCAGTACGCCATCACCGCAGCACAACACTTCACGCGCTAAACTGCCAGCCTATTGCGCTGGTGAACTTCTATGCGAGGGGCGGCAAGAGATCAACTCCGACGGCCACGGCACTCGGGCAGTACGCCATCACCGCAGCACAACACTTCACGCGCTAAACTGCCAGCCTATTGCGCTGGTGAACTTCCATGCGAGCGGCGGCAAGAGATCAACTCTGACGGCCACGGCACTCGGGCAGTACGCCATCACCGCAGCACAACACTTCACGCGCTAAACTGCCAGCCTATTGCGCTGGTGAACTTCTATGCGAGGGGCGGCAAGAGATCAACTCCGACGGCCACGGCACTCGGGCAGTACGCCATCACCGCAGCACAACACTTCACGCGCTAAACGGCAAGCCTATTGCGCTGGTGAACTTCCATGCGAGCGGCGCCAACACATCAGCTTCGCCGGCCACTGCACTCGAGCAGTACGCAATCACCGCAGAACAACAATTCACGCGCTAAACTGCAAGACTTTTGCCTTCGCGATCTTCAATGCGAGCGGCACCAACAGATCAGCTTCGCCGGCCACTGCACTCGAGCAGTACGCAATCACCGGAGCACAACACTTCACGCGCTAAACTGCAAGCTTTTTGCGCTGGTGAACTTCCATGCGAGTGGCTCCAAGATATCAACTTCGACGACCACTGCACTCGAGCAGTACGGCATCACCGCTGCACAACACTTCACGCGCTAAACTGCCAGCCTATTGCGCTGGTGAACTTCTATGCGAGGGGCGGCAAGAGATCAACTCTGACGGCCACTGCACTCGAGCAGTACGCCATCACCGCAGCACAACACTTCACGCGCTAAACTGCCAGCCTATTGCGCTGGTGAACTTCTATGCGAGGGGCGGCAAGAGATCAACTCCGACGGCCACTGCACTCGAGCAGTACGCCATCACCGCAGCACAACACTTCACGCGCTAAACGGCAAGCCTATTGCGCTGGTGAACTTCTATGCGAGGGGCGGCAAGAGATCAACTCCGACGGCCACTGCACTCGAGCAGTACGCCATCACCGCAGCACAACACTTCACGCGCTAAACTGCCAGCCTATTGCGCTGGTGAACTTCTATGCGAGGGGCGGCAAGAGATCAACTCCGACGGCCACTGCACTCGAGCAGTACGCCATCACCGCAGCACAACACTTCACGCGCTAAACGGCAAGCCTATTGCGCTGGTGAACTTCTATGCGAGGGGCGGCAAGAGATCAACTCCGACGGCCACTGCACTCGAGCAGTACGCCATCACCGCTGCACAACACTTCACGCGCTAAACTGCCAGCCTATTGCGCTGGTGAACTTCTATGCGAGGGGCGGCAAGAGATCAACTCCGACGGCCACTGCACTCGAGCAGTACGCCATCACCGCAGCACAACACTTCACGCGCTAAACGGCAAGCCTATTGCGCTGGTGAACTTCTATGCGAGGGGCGGCAAGAGATCAACTCCGACGGCCACTGCACTCGAGCAGTACGCCATCACCGCAGCACAACACTTCACGCGCTAAACTGCCAGCCTATTGCGCTGGTGAACTTCCATGCGAGGGGCGGCAAGAGATCAACTCCGACGGCCACTGCACTCGAGCAGTACGCCATCACCGCAGCACAACACTTCACGCGCTAAACTGCCAGCCTATTGCGCTGGTGAACTTCCATGCGAGGGGCGGCAAGAGATCAACTCCGACGGCCACTGCACTCGAGCAGTACGCCATCACCGCAGCACAACACTTCACGCGCTAAACTGCAAGCTTATTGCGCTGGTGAACTTCTATGCGAGGGGCGGCAAGAGATCAACTTCGACGGCCACGGCACTCGGGCAGTACGCCATCACCGCAGCACAACACTTCACGCGCTAAACGGCAAGCCTATTGCGCTGGTGAACTTCTATGCGAGGGGCGGCAAGAGATCAACTCCGACGGCCACTGCACTCGAGCAGTACGCCATCACCGCAGCACAACACTTCACGCGCTAAACTGCCAGCCTATTGCGCTGGTGAACTTCCATGCAAGTGGCGGCAAGAGATCAACTTCGACGGCCACTGCACTCGGGCAGTACGCCATCACCGCAGCACAACACTTCACGCGCTAAACGGCAAGCCTATTGCGCTGGTGAACTTCCATGCGAGTGGCGGCAAGAGATCAACTCTGACGGCCACTGCACTCGAGCAGTACGCCATCCCCGCAGCACAACACTTCACGCGCTAAACTGCCAGCCTATTGCGCTGGTGAACTTCCATGCGAGTGGCGGCAAGAGATCAACTTCGACGGCCACTGCACTCGGGCAGTACGCCATCACCGCAGCACAACACTTCACGCGCTAAACTGCAAGACTTTTGCGCTGGTGAACTTCCATGCGAGGGGCGGCAAGAGATCAACTCCGAAGGCCACTGCACTCGAGCAGTACGCCATCACCGCAGCACAACACTTCACGCGCTAAACTGCAAGACTTTTGCGCTGGTGAACTTCCATGCGAGGGGCGGCAAGAGATCAACTCCGAAGGCCACTGCACTCGAGCAGTACGCCATCACCGCAGCACAACACTTCACGCGCTAAACTGCCAGCCTATTGCGCTGGTGAACTTCCATGCGAGTGGCGGCAAGAGATCAACTTCGACGGCCACTGCACTCGGGCAGTACGCCATCACCGCAGCACAACACTTCACGCGCTAAACTGCAAGACTTTTGCGCTGGTGAACTTCCATGCGAGGGGCGGCAAGAGATCAACTCCGAAGGCCACTGCACTCGAGCAGTACGCCATCACCGCAGCACAACACTTCACGCGCTAAACTGCCAGCCTATTGCGCTGGTGAACTTCCATGCGAGTGGCGGCAAGAGATCAACTTCGACGGCCACTGCACTCGGGCAGTACGCCATCACCGCAGCACAACACTTCATGCGCTAAACTGCAAGACTTTTGCGCTGGTGAACTTCCATGCGAGGGGCGGCAAGAGATCAACTCCGAAGGCCACTGCACTCGAGCAGTACGCCATCACCGCAGCACAACACTTCACGCGCTAAACTGCCAGCCTATTGCGCTGGTGAACTTCCATGCGAGTGGCGGCAAGAGATCAACTTCGACGGCCACTGCACTCGGGCAGTACGCCATCACCGCAGCACAACACTTCACGCGCTAAACTGCAAGACTTTTGCGCTGGTGAACTTCCATGCGAGGGGCGGCAAGAGATCAACTCCGAAGGCCACTGCACTCGAGCAGTACGCCATCACCGCAGCACAACACTTCACGCGCTAAACTGCCAGCCTATTGCGCTGGTGAACTTCCATGCGAGTGGCGGCAAGAGATCAACTTCGACGGCCACTGCACTCGGGCAGTACGCCATCACCGCAGCACAACACTTCACGCGCTAAACTGCAAGACTTTTGCGCTGGTGAACTTCCATGCGAGGGGCGGCAAGAGATCAACTCCGAAGGCCACTGCACTCGAGCAGTTCGCCATCACCGCAGCACAACACTTCACGCGCTAAACTGCCAGCCTATTGCGCTGGTGAACTTCCATGCGAGTGGCGGCAAGAGATCAACTTCGACGGCCACTGCACTCGGGCAGTACGCCATCACCGCAGCACAACACTTCATGCGCTAAACTGCAAGACTTTTGCGCTGGTGAACTTCCATGCGAGGGGCGGCAAGAGATCAACTCCGAAGGCCACTGCACTCGAGCAGTACGCCATCACCGCAGCACAACACTTCACGCGCTAAACTGCAAGACTTTTGCGCTGGTGAACTTCCATGCGAGGGGCGGCAAGAGATCAACTCCGAAGGCCACTGCACTCGAGCAGTACGCCATCACCGCAGCACAACACTTCACGCGCTAAACTGCCAGCCTATTGCGCTGGTGAACTTCCATGCGAGTGGCGGCAAGAGATCAACTTCGACGGCCACTGCACTCGGGCAGTACGCCATCACCGCAGCACAACACTTCACGCGCTAAACTGCAAGACTTTTGCGCTGGTGAACTTCCATGCGAGGGGCGGCAAGAGATCAACTCCGAAGGCCACTGCACTCGAGCAGTACGCCATCACCGCAGCACAACACTTCACGCGCTAAACTGCAAGACTTTTGCGCTGGTGAACTTCCATGCGAGGGGCGGCAAGAGATCAACTCCGAAGGCCACTGCACTCGAGCAGTACGCCATCACCGCAGCACAACACTTCACGCGATAAAATGCCAGCCTATTGCGCTGGTGAACTTCCATGCGATTGGCGGCAAGAGATCAACTCCGACGGCCACTGCACTCGAGCAGTTCGCCATCACCGCAGCACAACACTTCACGCGCTAAACTGCAAGACTTTTGCGCTGGTGAACTTCCATGCGAGGGGCGGCAAGAGATCAACTCCGAAGGCCACTGCACTCGAGCAGTACGCCATCACCGCAGCACAACACTTCACGCGCTAAACTGCAAGACTTTTGCGCTGGTGAACTTCCATGCGAGGGGCGGCAAGAGATCAACTCCGAAGGCCATTGCACTCGAGCAGTACACCATCACCGCAGCACAACACTTCACGCGCTAAACTGCCAGCCTATTGCGCTGGTGAACTTCCATGCGAGTGGCGGCAAGAGATCAACTTCGACGGCCACTGCACTCGGGCAGTACGCCATCACCGCAGCACAACACTTCACGCGCTAAACTGCAAGACTTTTGCGCTGGTGAACTTCCATGCGAGGGGCGGCAAGAGATCAACTCCGAAGGCCACTGCACTCGAGCAGTACGCCATCACCGCAGCACAACACTTCACGCGCTAAACTGCAAGACTTTTGCGCTGGTGAACTTCCATGCGAGGGGCGGCAAGAGATCAACTCCGAAGGCCACTGCACTCGAGCAGTACGCCATCACCGCAGCACAACACTTCACGCGCTAAACTGCCAGCCTATTGCGCTGGTGAACTTCCATGCGAGTGGCGGCAAGAGATCAACTTCGACGGCCACTGCACTCGGGCAGTACGCCATCACCGCAGCACAACACTTCACGCGCTAAACTGCAAGACTTTTGCGCTGGTGAACTTCCATGCGAGGGGCGGCAAGAGATCAACTCCGAAGGCCACTGCACTCGAGCAGTACGCCATCACCGCAGCACAAAACTTCACGCGCTAAACTGCAAGACTTTTGCGCTGGTGAACTTCCATGCGAGGGGCGGCAAGAGATCAACTCCGAAGGCCACTGCACTCGAGCAGTACGCCATCACCGCAGCACAACACTTCACGCGCTAAACTGCCAGCCTATTGCGCTGGTGAACTTCCATGCGAGTGGCGGCAAGAGATCAACTTCGACGGCCACTGCACTCGGGCAGTACGCCATCACCGCAGCACAACACTTCACGCGCTAAACTGCAAGACTTTTGCGCTGGTGAACTTCCATGCGAGGGGCGGCAAGAGATCAACTCCGAAGGCCACTGCACTCGAGCAGTACGCCATCACCGCAGCACAACACTTCACGCGCTAAACTGCAAGACTTTTGCGCTGGTGAACTTCCATGCGAGGGGCGGCAAGAGATCAACTCCGAAGGCCACTGCACTCGAGCAGTACGCCATCACCGCAGCACAACACTTCACGCGCTAAACTGCCAGCCTATTGCGCTGGTGAACTTCCATGCGATTGGCGGCAAGAGATCAACTCCGACGGCCACTGCACTCGAGCAGTTCGCCATCACCGCAGCACAACACTTCACGCGCTAAACGGCAAGCCTATTGCGCTGGTGAACTTCCATGCGAGTGGCGGCAAGAGATCAACTCTGACGGCCACTGCACTCGAGCAGTACGCCATCACCGCAGCACAACACTTCACGCGCTAAACTGCCAGCCTATTGCGCTGGTGAACTTCCATGCGAGTGGCGGCAAGAGATCAACTTCGACGGCCGCTGCACTCGGGCAGTACGCCATCACCGCAGCACAACACTTCACGCGCTAAACTGCAAGACTTTTGCGCTGGTGAACTTCCATGCGAGGGGCGGCAAGAGATCAACTCCGAAGGCCACTGCACTCGAGCAGTACGCCATTACCGCAGCACAACACTTCACGCGCTAAACTGCCAGCCTATTGCGCTGGTGAACTTCCATGCGAGTGGCGGCAAGAGATCAACTTCGACGGCCACTGCACTCGGGCAGTACGCCATCACCGCAGCACAACACTTCACGCGCTAAACTGCAAGACTTTTGCGCTGGTGAACTTCCATGCGAGGGGCGGCAAGAGATCAACTCCGAAGGCCACTGCACTCGAGCAGTACGCCATCACCGCAGCACAACACTTCACGCGCTAAACTGCAAGACTTTTGCGCTGGTGAACTTCCATGCGAGGGGCGGCAAGAGATCAACTCCGAAGGCCACTGCACTCGAGCAGTTCGCCATCACCGCAGCACAACACTTCACGCGCTAAACTGCCAGCCTATTGCGCTGGTGAACTTCCATGCGAGTGGCGGCAAGAGATCAACTTCGACGGCCACTGCACTCGGGCAGTACGCCATCACCGCAGCACAACACTTCATGCGCTAAACTGCAAGACTTTTGCGCTGGTGAACTTCCATGCGAGGGGCGGCAAGAGATCAACTCCGAAGGCCACTGCACTCGAGCAGTACGCCATCACCGCAGCACAACACTTCACGCGCTAAACTGCAAGACTTTTGCGCTGGTGAACTTCCATGCGAGGGGCGGCAAGAGATCAACTCCGAAGGCCACTGCACTCGAGCAGTACGCCATCACCGCAGCACAACACTTCACGCGCTAAACTGCCAGCCTATTGCGCTGGTGAACTTCCATGCGAGTGGCGGCAAGAGATCAACTTCGACGGCCACTGCACTCGGGCAGTACGCCATCACCGCAGCACAACACTTCACGCGCTAAACTGCAAGACTTTTGCGCTGGTGAACTTCCATGCGAGGGGCGGCAAGAGATCAACTCCGACGGCCACTGCACTCGGGCAGTACGCCATCACCGCAGCACAACACTTCACGCGCTAAACTGCAAGACTTTTGCGCTGGTGAACTTCCATGCGAGGGGCGGCAAGAGATCAACTCCGAAGGCCACTGCACTCGAGCAGTACGCCATCACCGCAGCACAACACTTCACGCGCTAAACTGCCAGCCTATTGCGCTGGTGAACTTCTATGCGAGGGGCGGCAAGAGATCAACTCCGACGGCCACTGCACTCCAGCAGTACGCCATCACCGCAGCACAACACTTCACGCGCTAAACTGCAAGACTTTTGCGCTGGTGAACTTCCATGCGAGTGGCGGCAAGAGATCAACTTCGACGGCCACTGCACTCGGGCAGTACGCCATCACCGCAGCACAACACTTCACGCGCTAAACTGCCAGCCTATTGCGCTGGTGAACTTCTATGCGAGGGGCGGCAAGAGATCAACTCCGACGGCCACTGCACTCCAGCAGTACGCCATCACCGCAGCACAACACTTCACGCGCTAAACTGCAAGACTTTTGCGCTGGTGAACTTCCATGCGAGTGGCGTCAAGAGATCAACTTCGACGGCCACGGCACTCGGGCAGTACGCCATCACCGCAGCACAACACTTCACGCGCTAAACGGCAAGCCTATTGCGCTGGTGAACTTCTATGCGAGGGGCGGCAAGAGATCAACTCCGACGGCCACTGCACTCGAGCAGTACGCCATCACCGCAGCACAACACTTCACGCGCTAAACTGCCAGCCTATTGCGCTGGTGAACTTCCATGCAAGTGGCGGCAAGAGATCAACTTCGACGGCCACTGCACTCGGGCAGTACGCCATCACCGCAGCACAACACTTCACGCGCTAAACGGCAAGCCTATTGCGCTGGTGAACTTCCATGCGAGTGGCGGCAAGAGATCAACTCTGACGGCCACTGCACTCGAGCAGTACGCCATCACCGCAGCACAACACTTCACGCGCTAAACTGCAAGACTTTTGCGCTGGTGAACTTCCATGCGAGTGGCGGCAAGAGATCAACTTCGACGGCCACTGCACTCGGGCAGTACGCCATCACCGCAGCACAACACTTCACGCGCTAAACTGCAAGACTTTTGCGCTGGTGAACTTCCATGCGAGGGGCGGCAAGAGATCAACTCCGAAGGCCACTGCACTCGAGCAGTACGCCATCACCGCAGCACAACACTTCACGCGCTAAACTGCCAGCCTATTGCGCTGGTGAACTTCCATGCGAGTGGCGGCAAGAGATCAACTTCGACGGCCACTGCACTCGGGCAGTACGCCATCACCGCAGCACAACACTTCACGCGCTAAACTGCAAGACTTTTGCGCTGGTGAACTTCCATGCGAGGGGCGGCAAGAGATCAACTCCGAAGGCCACTGCACTCGAGCAGTACGCCATCACCGCAGCACAACACTTCACGCGCTAAACTGCCAGCCTATTGCGCTGGTGAACTTCCATGCAAGTGGCGGCAAGAGATCAACTTCGACGGCCACTGCACTCGGGCAGTACGCCATCACCGCAGCACAACACTTCACGCGCTAAACTGCAAGACTTTTGCGCTGGTGAACTTCCATGCGAGGGGCGGCAAGAGATCAACTTCGACGGCCACTGCACTCGAGCAGTACGCCATCACCGCAGCACAACACTTCACGCGCTAAACTGCCAGCCTATTGCGCTGGTGAACTTCCATGCGAGTGGCGGCAAGAGATCAACTTCGACGGCCACTGCACTCGGGCAGTACGCCATCACCGCAGCACAACACTTCACGCGCTAAACTGCAAGACTTTTGCGCTGGTGAACTTCCATGCGAGGGGCGGCAAGAGATCAACTCCGAAGGCCACTGCACTCGAGCAGTACGCCATCACCGCAGCACAACACTTCACGCGCTAAACTGCCAGCCTATTGCGCTGGTGAACTTCCATGCGAGTGGCGGCAAGAGATCAACTTCGACGGCCACTGCACTCGGGCAGTACGCCATCACCGCAGCACAACACTTCACGCGCTAAACTGCAAGACTTTTGCGCTGGTGAACTTCCATGCGAGGGGCGGCAAGAGATCAACTCCGAAGGCCACTGCACTCGAGCAGTACGCCATCACCGCAGCACAACACTTCACGCGCTAAACTGCAAGACTTTTGCGCTGGTGAACTTCCATGCGAGGGGCGGCAAGAGATCAACTCCGAAGGCCACTGCACTCGAGCAGTACGCCATCACCGCAGCACAACACTTCACGCGCTAAACTGCCAGCCTATTGCGCTGGTGAACTTCCATGCGATTGGCGGCAAGAGATCAACTCCGACGGCCACTGCACTCGAGCAGTTCGCCATCACCGCAGCACAACACTTCACGCGCTAAACTGCAAGACTTTTGCGCTGGTGAACTTCCATGCGAGGGGCGGCAAGAGATCAACTCCGAAGGCCACTGCACTCGAGCAGTACGCCATCACCGCAGCACAACACTTCACGCGCTAAACTGCAAGACTTTTGCGCTGGTGAACTTCCATGCGAGGGGCGGCAAGAGATCAACTCCGAAGGCCACTGCACTCGAGCAGTACGCCATCACCGCAGCACAACACTTCACGCGCTAAACTGCCAGCCTATTGCGCTGGTGAACTTCCATGCGATTGGCGGCAAGAGATCAACTCCGACGGCCACTGCACTCGAGCAGTTCGCCATCACCGCAGCACAACACTTCACGCGCTAAACGGCAAGCCTATTGCGCTGGTGAACTTCCATGCGAGTGGCGGCAAGAGATCAACTCTGACGGCCACTGCACTCGAGCAGTACGCCATCACCGCAGCACAACACTTCACGCGCTAAACTGCAAGACTTTTGCGCTGGTGAACTTCCATGCGAGGGGCGGCAAGAGATCAACTCCGAAGGCCACTGCACTCGAGCAGTACGCCATCACCGCAGCACAACACTTCACGCGCTAAACGGCAAGCCTATTGCGCTGGTGAACTTCCATGCGAGTGGCGGCAAGAGATCAACTTCGACGGCCACTGCACTCGGGCAGTACGCCATCACCGCAGCACAACACTTCACGCGCTAAACTGCAAGACTTTTGCGCTGGTGAACTTCCATGCGAGTGGCGGCAAGAGATCAACTCCGACGGCCACTGCACTCGAGCAGTTCGCCATCACCGCAGCACAACACTTCACGCGCTAAACTGCCAGCCTATTGCGCTGGTGAACTTCCATGCGATTGGCGGCAAGAGATCAACTTCGACGGCCACTGCACTCGAGCAGTACGCCATCACCGCAGCACAACACTTCACGCGCTAAACTGCAAGACTTTTGCGCTGGTGAACTTCCATGCGAGGGGCGGCAAGAGATCAACTCCGACGGCCACTGCACTCGAGCAGTTCGCCATCACCGCAGCACAACACTTCACGCGCTAAACGGCAAGCCTATTGCGCTGGTGAACTTCCATGCGAGTGGCGGTAAGAGATCAACTTCGACGGCCACTGCACTCGGGCAGTACGCCATCACCGCAGCACAACACTTCACGCGCTAAACTGCAAGACTTTTGCGCTGGTGAACTTCCATGCGAGTGGCGGCAAGAGATCAACTCCGACGGCCACTGCACTCGAGCAGTTCGCCATCACCGCAGCACAACACTTCACGCGCTAAACTGCCAGCCTATTGCGCTGGTGAACTTCCATGCGAGTGGCGGCAAGAGATCAACTTCGACGGCCACTGCACTCGGGCAGTACGCCATCACCGCAGCACAACACTTCATGCGCTAAACTGCAAGACTTTTGCGCTGGTGAACTTCCATGCGAGGGGCGGCAAGAGATCAACTCCGAAGGCCACTGCACTCGAGCAGTACGCCATCACCGCAGCACAACACTTCACGCGCTAAACTGCAAGACTTTTGCGCTGGTGAACTTCCATGCGAGGGGCGGCAAGAGATCAACTCCGAAGGCCACTGCACTCGAGCAGTACGCCATCACCGCAGCACAACACTTCACGCGCTAAACTGCCAGCCTATTGCGCTGGTGAACTTCCATGCGAGTGGCGGCAAGAGATCAACTTCGACGGCCACTGCACTCGGGCAGTACGCCATCACCGCAGCACAACACTTCACGCGCTAAACTGCAAGACTTTTGCGCTGGTGAACTTCCATGCGAGGGGCGGCAAGAGATCAACTCCGAAGGCCACTGCACTCGAGCAGTACGCCATCACCGCAGCACAACACTTCACGCGCTAAACTGCAAGACTTTTGCGCTGGTGAACTTCCATGCGAGGGGCGGCAAGAGATCAACTCCGACGGCCACTGCACTCGGGCAGTACGCCATCACCGCAGCACAACACTTCACGCGCTAAACTGCAAGACTTTTGCGCTGGTGAACTTCCATGCGAGGGGCGGCAAGAGATCAACTCCGAAGGCCACTGCACTCGAGCAGTACGCCATCACCGCAGCACAACACTTCACGCGCTAAACTGCCAGCCTATTGCGCTGGTGAACTTCTATGCGAGGGGCGGCAAGAGATCAACTCCGACGGCCACTGCACTCCAGCAGTACGCCATCACCGCAGCACAACACTTCACGCGCTAAACTGCAAGACTTTTGCGCTGGTGAACTTCCATGCGAGTGGCGGCAAGAGATCAACTTCGACGGCCACTGCACTCGGGCAGTACGCCATCACCGCAGCACAACACTTCACGCGCTAAACTGCCAGCCTATTGCGCTGGTGAACTTCTATGCGAGGGGCGGCAAGAGATCAACTCCGACGGCCACTGCACTCCAGCAGTACGCCATCACCGCAGCACAACACTTCACGCGCTAAACTGCAAGACTTTTGCGCTGGTGAACTTCCATGCGAGTGGCGTCAAGAGATCAACTTCGACGGCCACGGCACTCGGGCAGTACGCCATCACCGCAGCACAACACTTCACGCGCTAAACTGCCAGCCTATTGCGCTGGTGAACTTCCATGCGAGTGGCGGCAAGAGATCAACTTCGACGGCCACTGCACTCGGGCAGTACGCCATCACCGCAGCACAACACTTCACGCGCTAAACTGCCAGCCTATTGCGCTGGTGAACTTCCATGCGAGTGGCGGCAAGAGATCAACTTCGACGGCCACTGCACTCGGGCAGTACGCCATCACCGCAGCACAACACTTCACGCGCTAAACTGCAAGACTTTTGCGCTGGTGAACTTCCATGCGAGTGGCGTCAAGAGATCAACTTCGACGGCCACTGCACTCCAGCAGTACGCCATCACCGCAGCACAACACTTCACGCGCTAAACGGCAAGCCTATTGCGCTGGTGAACTTCTATGCGAGGGGCGGCAAGAGATCAACTCCGACGGCCACTGCACTCGAGCAGTACGCCATCACCGCAGCACAACACTTCACGCGCTAAACTGCCAGCCTATTGCGCTGGTGAACTTCCATGCAAGTGGCGGCAAGAGATCAACTTCGACGGCCACTGCACTCGGGCAGTACGCCATCACCGCAGCACAACACTTCACGCGCTAAACGGCAAGCCTATTGCGCTGGTGAACTTCCATGCGAGTGGCGGCAAGAGATCAACTCTGACGGCCACTGCACTCGAGCAGTACGCCATCACCGCAGCACAACACTTCACGCGCTAAACTGCAAGACTTTTGCGCTGGTGAACTTCCATGCGAGTGGCGGCAAGAGATCAACTTCGACGGCCACTGCACTCGGGCAGTACGCCATCACCGCAGCACAACACTTCACGCGCTAAACTGCAAGACTTTTGCGCTGGTGAACTTCCATGCGAGGGGCGGCAAGAGATCAACTCCGAAGGCCACTGCACTCGAGCAGTACGCCATCACCGCAGCACAACACTTCACGCGCTAAACTGCCAGCCTATTGCGCTGGTGAACTTCCATGCGAGTGGCGGCAAGAGATCAACTTCGACGGCCACTGCACTCGGGCAGTACGCCATCACCGCAGCACAACACTTCACGCGCTAAACTGCAAGACTTTTGCGCTGGTGAACTTCCATGCGAGGGGCGGCAAGAGATCAACTCCGAAGGCCACTGCACTCGAGCAGTACGCCATCACCGCAGCACAACACTTCACGCGCTAAACTGCCAGCCTATTGCGCTGGTGAACTTCCATGCAAGTGGCGGCAAGAGATCAACTTCGACGGCCACTGCACTCGGGCAGTACGCCATCACCGCAGCACAACACTTCACGCGCTAAACTGCAAGACTTTTGCGCTGGTGAACTTCCATGCGAGGGGCGGCAAGAGATCAACTTCGACGGCCACTGCACTCGAGCAGTACGCCATCACCGCAGCACAACACTTCACGCGCTAAACTGCCAGCCTATTGCGCTGGTGAACTTCCATGCGAGTGGCGGCAAGAGATCAACTTCGACGGCCACTGCACTCGGGCAGTACGCCATCACCGCAGCACAACACTTCACGCGCTAAACTGCAAGACTTTTGCGCTGGTGAACTTCCATGCGAGGGGCGGCAAGAGATCAACTCCGAAGGCCACTGCACTCGAGCAGTACGCCATCACCGCAGCACAACACTTCACGCGCTAAACTGCCAGCCTATTGCGCTGGTGAACTTCCATGCGAGTGGCGGCAAGAGATCAACTTCGACGGCCACTGCACTCGGGCAGTACGCCATCACCGCAGCACAACACTTCACGCGCTAAACTGCAAGACTTTTGCGCTGGTGAACTTCCATGCGAGGGGCGGCAAGAGATCAACTCCGAAGGCCACTGCACTCGAGCAGTACGCCATCACCGCAGCACAACACTTCACGCGCTAAACTGCAAGACTTTTGCGCTGGTGAACTTCCATGCGAGGGGCGGCAAGAGATCAACTCCGAAGGCCACTGCACTCGAGCAGTACGCCATCACCGCAGCACAACACTTCACGCGCTAAACTGCCAGCCTATTGCGCTGGTGAACTTCCATGCGATTGGCGGCAAGAGATCAACTCCGACGGCCACTGCACTCGAGCAGTTCGCCATCACCGCAGCACAACACTTCACGCGCTAAACTGCAAGACTTTTGCGCTGGTGAACTTCCATGCGAGGGGCGGCAAGAGATCAACTCCGAAGGCCACTGCACTCGAGCAGTACGCCATCACCGCAGCACAACACTTCACGCGCTAAACTGCAAGACTTTTGCGCTGGTGAACTTCCATGCGAGGGGCGGCAAGAGATCAACTCCGAAGGCCACTGCACTCGAGCAGTACGCCATCACCGCAGCACAACACTTCACGCGCTAAACTGCCAGCCTATTGCGCTGGTGAACTTCCATGCGATTGGCGGCAAGAGATCAACTCCGACGGCCACTGCACTCGAGCAGTTCGCCATCACCGCAGCACAACACTTCACGCGCTAAACGGCAAGCCTATTGCGCTGGTGAACTTCCATGCGAGTGGCGGCAAGAGATCAACTCTGACGGCCACTGCACTCGAGCAGTACGCCATCACCGCAGCACAACACTTCACGCGCTAAACTGCAAGACTTTTGCGCTGGTGAACTTCCATGCGAGGGGCGGCAAGAGATCAACTCCGAAGGCCACTGCACTCGAGCAGTACGCCATCACCGCAGCACAACACTTCACGCGCTAAACGGCAAGCCTATTGCGCTGGTGAACTTCCATGCGAGTGGCGGCAAGAGATCAACTTCGACGGCCACTGCACTCGGGCAGTACGCCATCACCGCAGCACAACACTTCACGCGCTAAACTGCAAGACTTTTGCGCTGGTGAACTTCCATGCGAGTGGCGGCAAGAGATCAACTCCGACGGCCACTGCACTCGAGCAGTTCGCCATCACCGCAGCACAACACTTCACGCGCTAAACTGCCAGCCTATTGCGCTGGTGAACTTCCATGCGATTGGCGGCAAGAGATCAACTTCGACGGCCACTGCACTCGAGCAGTACGCCATCACCGCAGCACAACACTTCACGCGCTAAACTGCAAGACTTTTGCGCTGGTGAACTTCCATGCGAGGGGCGGCAAGAGATCAACTCCGACGGCCACTGCACTCGAGCAGTTCGCCATCACCGCAGCACAACACTTCACGCGCTAAACGGCAAGCCTATTGCGCTGGTGAACTTCCATGCGAGTGGCGGTAAGAGATCAACTTCGACGGCCACTGCACTCGGGCAGTACGCCATCACCGCAGCACAACACTTCACGCGCTAAACTGCAAGACTTTTGCGCTGGTGAACTTCCATGCGAGTGGCGGCAAGAGATCAACTCCGACGGCCACTGCACTCGAGCAGTTCGCCATCACCGCAGCACAACACTTCACGCGCTAAACTGCCAGCCTATTGCGCTGGTGAACTTCCATGCGAGTGGCGGCAAGAGATCAACTTCGACGGCCACTGCACTCGAGCAGTACGCCATCACCGCAGCACAACACTTCACGCGCTAAACTGCCAGCCTATTGCGCTGGTGAACTTCTATGCGAGGGGCGGCAAGAGATCAACTCCGACGGCCACTGCACTCGAGCAGTTCGCCATCACCGCAGCACAACACTTCACGCGCTAAACTGCCAGCCTATTGCGCTGGTGAACTTCTATGCGAGGGGCGGCAAGAGATCAACTCCGACGGCCACTGCACTCGAGCAGTTCGCCATCACCGCAGCACAACACTTCACGCGCTAAACTGCCAGCCTATTGCGCTGGTGAACTTCTATGCGAGGGGCGGCAAGAGATCAACTCCGACGGCCACGGCACTCGGGCAGTACGCCATAACCGCAGCACAACACTTCACGCGCTAAACTGCCAGCCTATTGCGCTGGTGAACTTCTATGCGAGGGGCGGCAAGAGATCAACTCCGACGGCCACTGCACTCGAGCAGTTCGCCATCACCGCAGCACAACACTTCACGCGCTAAACTGCCAGCCTATTGCGCTGGTGAACTTCTATGCGAGGGGCGGCAAGAGATCAACTCCGACGGCCACTGCACTCGAGCAGTTCGCCATCACCGCAGCACAACACTTCACGCGCTAAACTGCCAGCCTATTGCGCTGGTGAACTTCTATGCGAGGGGCGGCAAGAGATCAACTCCGACGGCCACTGCACTCGAGCAGTTCGCCATCACCGCAGCACAACACTTCACGCGCTAAACTGCCAGCCTATTGCGCTGGTGAACTTCTATGCGAGGGGCGGCAAGAGATCAACTCCGACGGCCACGGCACTCGGGCAGTACGCCATAACCGCAGCACAACACTTCACGCGCTAAACTGCCAGCCTATTGCGCTGGTGAACTTCTATGCGAGGGGCGGCAAGAGATCAACTCCGACGGCCACTGCACTCGAGCAGTTCGCCATCACCGCAGCACAACACTTCACGCGCTAAACTGCCAGCCTATTGCGCTGGTGAACTTCTATGCGAGGGGCGGCAAGAGATCAACTCCGACGGCCACTGCACTCGAGCAGTTCGCCATCACCGCAGCACAACACTTCACGCGCTAAACTGCCAGCCTATTGCGCTGGTGAACTTCTATGCGAGGGGCGGCAAGAGATCAACTCCGACGGCCACGGCACTCGGGCAGTACGCCATAACCGCAGCACAACACTTCACGCGCTAAACTGCCAGCCTATTGCGCTGGTGAACTTCTATGCGAGGGGCGGCAAGAGATCAACTCCGACGGCCACTGCACTCGAGCAGTTCGCCATCACCGCAGCACAACACTTCACGCGCTAAACTGCCAGCCTATTGCGCTGGTGAACTTCTATGCGAGGGGCGGCAAGAGATCAACTCCGACGGCCACTGCACTCGAGCAGTTCGCCATAACCGCAGCACAACACTTCACGCGCTAAACTGCCAGCCTATTGCGCTGGTGAACTTCTATGCGAGGGGCGGCAAGAGATCAACTCCGACGGCCACTGCACTCGAGCAGTACGCCATCACCGCAGCACAACACTTCACGCGCTAAACTGCCAGCCTATTGCGCTGGTGAACTTCTATGCGAGGGGCGGCAAGAGATCAACTCCGACGGCCACTGCACTCGAGCAGTACGCCATCACCGCAGCACAACACTTCACGCGCTAAACTGCCAGCCTATTGCGCTGGTGAACTTCTATGCGAGGGGCGGCAAGAGATCAACTCCGACGGCCACTGCACTCGAGCAGTTCGCCATCACCGCAGCACAACACTTCACGCGCTAAACTGCCAGCCTATTGCGCTGGTGAACTTCTATGCGAGGGGCGGCAAGAGATCAACTCCGGCGGCCACGGCACTCGGGCAGTACGCCATCACCGCAGCACAACACTTCACGCGCTAAACTGCCAGCCTATTGCGCTGGTGAACTTCTATGCGAGGGGCGGCAAGAGATCAACTCCGACGGCCACTGCACTCGAGCAGTACGCCATCACCGCAGCACAACACTTCACGCGCTAAACTGCCAGCCTATTGCGCTGGTGAACTTCTATGCGAGGGGCGGCAAGAGATCAACTCCGACGGCCACTGCACTCGAGCAGTACGCCATCACCGCAGCACAACACTTCACGCGCTAAACTGCCAGCCTATTGCGCTGGTGAACTTCTATGCGAGGGGCGGCAAGAGATCAACTCCGACGGCCACTGCACTCGAGCAGTTCGCCATCACCGCAGCACAACACTTCACGCGCTAAACTGCCAGCCTATTGCGCTGGTGAACTTCTATGCGAGGGGCGGCAAGAGATCAACTTCGACGGCCACTGCACTCGGGCAGTACGCCATCACCGCAGCACAACACTTCACGCGCTAAACTGCCAGCCTATTGCGCTGGTGAACTTCCATGCGAGTGGCGGCAAGAGATCAACTCCGACGGCCACTGCACTCGAGCAGTTCGCCATCACCGCAGCACAACACTTCACGCGCTAAACTGCAAGACTTTTGCGCTGGTGAACTTCCATGCGAGTGGCGTCAAGAGATCAACTTCGACGGTCACGGCACTCGGGCAGTACGCCATCACCGCAGCACAACACTTCACGCGCTAAACGGCAAGCCTATTGCGCTGGTGAACTTCTATGCGAGGGGCGGCAAGAGATCAACTCCGACGGCCACTGCACTCGAGCAGTACGCCATCACCGCAGCACAACACTTCACGCGCTAAACTGCCAGCCTATTGCGCTGGTGAACTTCCATGCAAGTGGCGGCAAGAGATCAACTTCGACGGCCACTGCACTCGGGCAGTACGCCATCACCGCAGCACAACACTTCACGCGCTAAACGGCAAGCCTATTGCGCAGGTGAACTTCCATGCGAGTGGCGGCAAGAGATCAACTCTGACGGCCACTGCACTCGAGCAGTACGCCATCACCGCAGCACAACACTTCACGCGCTAAACTGCCAGCCTATTGCGCTGGTGAACTTCCATGCGAGTGGCGGCAAGAGATCAACTTCGACGGCCACTGCACTCGGGCAGTACGCCATCACCGCAGCACAACACTTCACGCGCTAAACTGCCAGCCTATTGCGCTGGTGAACTTCCATGCGAGTGGCGGCAAGAGATCAACTTCGACGGCCACTGCACTCGGGCAGTACGCCATCACCGCAGCATAACACTTCACGCGCTAAACTGCCAGCCTATTGCACTGGTGAACTTCCATGCGAGTGGCGGCAAGAGATCAACTCTGACGGCCACTGCACTCGAGCAGTACGCCATCACCGCAGCACAACACATCACGCGCTAAACTGCCAGCCTATTGCGCTGGTGAACTTCCATGCGAGTGGCGGCAAGAGATCAACTTCGACGGCCACTGCACTCGGGCAGTACGCCATCACCGCAGCACAACACTTCACGCGCTAAACCGCCAGCCTATTGCACTGGTGAACTTCCATGCGAGTGGCGGCAAGAGATCAACTCCGACGGCCACTGCACTCGAGCAGTACGCCATCACCGCAGCACAACACTTCACGCGCTAAACTGCCAGCCTATTGCGCTGGTGAACTTCCATGCGAGTGGCGGCAAGAGATCAACTTCGACGGCCACTGCACTCGGGCAGTACGCCATCACCGCAGCACAACACTTCACGCGCTAAACTGCCAGCCTATTGCGCTGGTGAACTTCCATGCGAGTGGCGGCAAGAGATCAACTTCGACGGCCACTGCACTCGAGCAGTACGCCATCCCCGCAGCACAACACTTCACGCGCTAAACCGCCAGCCTATTGCACTGGTGAACTTCAATGCGAGCGGCACCAACAGATCAGCTTCGCCGGCCACTGCACTCGAGCAGTACGCAATCACCGGAGCACAACACTTCACGCGCTAAACTGCAAGCTTTTTGCGCTGGTGAACTTCCATCTGAGTGGCTCCAAGATATCAACTTCGACGACCACTGCACTCGAGCAGAACGGCATCACCGCTGCACAACACTTCACGCGCTAAACTGCCAGTCTATTGCGCTGGTGAACTTCCATGCGAGTGGCGGCAAGAGATCAACTTCGACGGCCACTGCACTCGGGCAGTACGCCATCACCGCAGCACAACACTTCACGCGCTAAACTGCCAGCCTATTGCGCTGGTGAACTTCCATGCGAGTGGCGGCAAGAGATCAACTTCGACGGCCACTGCACTCGGGCAGTACGCCATCACCGCAGCATAACACTTCACGCGCTAAACTGCCAGCCTATTGCACTGGTGAACTTCCATGCGAGTGGCGGCAAGAGATCAACTCTGACGGCCACTGCACTCGAGCAGTACGCCATCACCGCAGCACAACACTTCACGCGCTAAACTGCCAGCCTATTGCGCTGGTGAACTTCCATGCGAGTGGCGGCAAGAGATCAACTTCGACGGCCACTGCACTCGGGCAGTACGCCATCACCGCAGCACAACACTTCACGCGCTAAACCGCCAGCCTATTGCACTGGTGAACTTCCATGCGAGTGGCGGCAAGAGATCAACTCCGACGGCCACTGCACTCGGGCAGTACGCCATCACCGCAGCACAACACTTCACGCGCTAAACTGCCAGCCTATTGCGCTGGTGAACTTCCATGCGAGTGGCGGCAAGAGATCAACTTCGACGGCCACTGCACTCGGGCAGTACGCCATCACCGCAGCACAACACTTCACGCGCTAAACTGCCAGCCTATTGCGCTGGTGAACTTCCATGCGAGTGGCGGCAAGAGATCAACTTCGACGGCCACTGCACTCGAGCAGTACGCCATCCCCGCAGCACAACACTTCACGCGCTAAACCGCCAGCCTATTGCACTGGTGAACTTCCATGCGAGTGGCGGCAAGAGATCAACTTCGACGGCCACTGCACGCGGGCAGTACGCAATCACCGGAGCACAACACTTCACGCGCTAAACTGCAAGCCTATTGAGCTGGTGAACTTCTATGCGAGTGGCGCCAAGAGATCAACTTCGACGGCCACTGCACTCGAGCAGTACGATATCACCGCTGCACAACACTTCACGCGCTAAACTGCAAGCCTATTGCGCTGGTGAACTTCCATGCGAGTGGCGCCAAGAGATCAACTTCGACGGCCACTGCACTCGAGCAGTACGCCATCACCGCAGCACAACACTTCACGCGCTAAACCGCCAGCCTATTGCGCTGGTGAACTTCCATGCGAGTGGCGGCAAGAGATCAACTCCGACGGCCACTGCACTCGAGCAGTACGCCATCACCGCAGCACAACACTTCACGCGCTAAACTGCCAGCCTATTGCGCTGGTGAACTTCCATGCGAGTGGCGGCAAGAGATCAACTTCGACGGCCACTGCACTCGGGCAGTACGCCATCACCGCAGCACAACACTTCACGCGCTAAACTGCCAGCCTATTGCGCTGGTGAACTTCCATGCGAGTGGCGGCAAGAGATCAACTTCGACGGCCACTGCACTCGAGCAGTACGCCATCACCGCAGCACAACACTTCACGCGCTAAACTGCCAGCCTATTGCGCTGGTGAACTTCCATGCGAGTGGCGGCAAGAGATCAACTTCGACGGCCACTGCACTCGGGCAGTACGCCATCACCGCAGCACAACACTTCACGCGCTAAACTGCCAGCCCATTGCGCTGGTGAACTTCCATGCGAGTGGCGGCAAGAGATCAACTTCGACGGCCACTGCACTCGAGCAGTACGCCATCACCGCAGCACAACACTTCACGCGCTAAACCGCCAGCCTATTGCACTGGTGAACTTCCATGCGAGTGGCGGCAAGAGATCAACTTCGACGGCCACTGCACTCGGGCAGTACGCAATCACCGGAGCACAACACTTCACGCGCTAAACTGCAAGCCTATTGAGCTGGTGAACTTCTATGCGAGTGGCGCCAAGAGATCAACTTCGACGGCCACTGCACTCGAGCAGTACGATATCACCGCTGCACAACACTTCACGCGCTAAACTGCAAGCCTATTGCGCTGGTGAACTTCCATGCGAGTGGCGCCAAGAGATCAACTTCGACGGCCACGGCACTCGAGCAGTACGCCATCACCACAGCACAACACTTCACGCGCTAAACTGCAAGACTTTTGCGCTGGTGAACTTCCATGCGAGTGGCGGCAAGAGATCAACTTCGACGGCCACTGCACTCGGGCAGTACGCCATCACCGCAGCACAACACTTCACGCGCTAAACTGCCAGCCTATTTCGCTGGTGAACTTCCATGCGAGTGGCGGCAAGAGATCAACTCCGACGGCCACTGCACTCGAGCAGTACGCCATCACCGCAGCACAACACTTCACGCGCTAAACTGCCAGCCTATTGCGCTGGTGAACTTCCATGCGAGTGGCGGCAAGAGATCAACTTCGACGGCCACTGCACTCGGGCAGTACGCAATCACCGGAGCACAACACTTCACGCGCTAAACTGCAAGCCTATTGAGCTGGTGAACTTCTATGCGAGTGGCGCCAAGAGATCAACTTCGACGGCCACTGCACTCGAGCAGTACGATATCACCGCTGCACAACACTTCACGCGCTAAACTGCAAGCCTATTGCGCTGGTGAACTTCCATGCGAGTGGCGCCAAGAGATCAACTTCGACGGCCACGGCACTCGAGCAGTACGCCATCACCACAGCACAACACTTCACGCGCTAAACTGCAAGACTTTTGCGCTGGTGAACTTCCATGCGAGTGGCGGCAAGAGATCAACTTCGACGGCCACTGCACTCGAGCAGTACGCCATCACCGCAGCACAACACTTCACGCGCTAAACCGCCAGCCTATTGCACTGGTGAACTTCCATGCGAGTGGCGGCAAGAGATCAACTTCGACGGCCACTGCACTCGGGCAGTACGCAATCACCGGAGCACAACACTTCACGCGCTAAACTGCAAGCCTATTGAGCTGGTGAACTTCTATGCGAGTGGCGCCAAGAGATCAACTTCGACGGCCACTGCACTCGAGCAGTACGATATCACCGCTGCACAACACTTCACGCGCTAAACTGCAAGCCTATTGCGCTGGTGAACTTCCATGCGAGTGGCGCCAAGAGATCAACTTCGACGGCCACGGCACTCGAGCAGTACGCCATCACCACAGCACAACACTTCACGCGCTAAACTGCAAGACTTTTGCGCTGGTGAACTTCCATGCGAGTGGCGGCAAGAGATCAACTTCGACGGCCACTGCACTCGAGCAGTACGATATCACCGCTGCACAACACTTCACGCGCTAAACCGCCAGCCTATTTCGCTGGTGAACTTCCATGCGAGTGGCGGCAAGAGATCAACTCCGACGGCCACTGCACTCGAGCAGTACGCCATCACCGCAGCACAACACTTCACGCGCTAAACTGCAAGACTTTTGCGCTGGTGAACTTCCATGCGAGTGGCGGCAAGAGATCAACTTCGACGGCCACTGCACTCGGGCAGTACGCCATCACCGCAGCACAACACTTCACGCGCTAAACTGCCAGCCTATTGCGCTGGTGAACTTCCATGCGAGTGGCGGCAAGAGATCAACTTCGACGGCCACTGCACTCGAGCAGTACGCCATCACCGCAGCACAACACTTCACGCGCTAAACTGCAAGCCTATTGCGCTGGTGAACTTCCATGCGAGTGGCGGCAAGAGATCAACTTCGACGGCCACTGCACTCGGGCAGTACGCCATCACCGCAGCACAACACTTCACGCGCTAAACTGCAAGACTTTTGCGCTGGTGAACTTCCATGCGAGGGGCGGCAAGAGATCAACTCCGAAGGCCACTGCACTCGAGCAGTACGCCATCACCGCAGCACAACACTTCACGCGCTAAACTGCAAGACTTTTGCGCTGGTGAACTTCCATGCGAGGGGCGGCAAGAGATCAACTCCGAAGGCCACTGCACTCGAGCAGTACGCCATCACCGCAGCACAACACTTCACGCGCTAAACTGCAAGACTTTTGCGCTGGTGAACTTCCATGCGAGGGGCGGCAAGAGATCAACTCCGAAGGCCACTGCACTCGAGCAGTACGCCATCACCGCAGCACAACACTTCACGCGCTAAACTGCAAGACTTTTGCGCTGGTGAACTTCCATGCGAGGGGCGGCAAGAGATCAACTCCGAAGGCCACTGCACTCGAGCAGTACGCCATCACCGCAGCACAACACTTCACGCGCTAAACTGCAAGACTTTTGCGCTGGTGAACTTCCATGCGAGGGGCGGCAAGAGATCAACTCCGACGGCCACTGCACTCGAGCAGTTCGCCATCACCGCAGCACAACACTTCACGCGCTAAACTGCAAGACTTTTGCGCTGGTGAACTTCCATGCGAGTGGCGTCAAGAGATCAACTTCGACGGTCACGGCACTCGGGCAGTACGCCATCACCGCAGCACAACACTTCACGCGCTAAACGGCAAGCCTATTGCGCTGGTGAACTTCTATGCGAGGGGCGGCAAGAGATCAACTCCGACGGCCACTGCACTCGAGCAGTACGCCATCACCGCAGCACAACACTTCACGCGCTAAACTGCCAGCCTATTGCGCTGGTGAACTTCCATGCAAGTGGCGGCAAGAGATCAACTTCGACGGCCACTGCACTCGGGCAGTACGCCATCACCGCAGCACAACACTTCACGCGCTAAACGGCAAGCCTATTGCGCTGGTGAACTTCCATGCGAGTGGCGGCAAGAGATCAACTCTGACGGCCACTGCACTCGAGCAGTACGCCATCACCGCAGCACAACACTTCACGCGCTAAACTGCCAGCCTATTGCGCTGGTGAACTTCCATGCGAGTGGCGGCAAGAGATCAACTTCGACGGCCACTGCACTCGGGCAGTACGCCATCACCGCAGCACAACACTTCACGCGCTAAACTGCCAGCCTATTGCGCTGGTGAACTTCCATGCGAGTGGCGGCAAGAGATCAACTTCGACGGCCACTGCACTCGGGCAGTACGCCATCACCGCAGCATAACACTTCACGCGCTAAACTGCCAGCCTATTGCGCTGGTGAACTTCCATGCGAGTGGCGTCAAGAGATCAACTTCGACGGCCACTGCACTCGGGCAGTACGCCATCACCGCAGCACAACACTTCACGCGCTAAACGGCAAGCCTATTGCGCTGGTGAACTTCCATGCGAGTGGCGGCAAGAGATCAACTCCGACGGCCACTGCACTCGGGCAGTACGCCATCACCGCAGCACAACACTTCACGTGCTAAACTGCCAGCCTATTGCGCTGGTGAACTTCCATGCGAGTGGCGGCAAGAGATCAACTCCGACGGCCACTGCACTCGAGCAGTTCGCCATCACCGCAGCACAACACTTCACGCGCTAAACTGCCAGCCTATTGCGCTGGTGAACTTCCATGCGAGTGGCGGCAAGAGATCAACTTCGACGGCCACTGCACTCGGGCAGTACGCCATCACCGCAGCACAACACTTCACGCGCTAAACGGCAAGCCTATTGCGCTGGTGAACTTCCATGCGAGTGGCGGCAAGAGATCAACTCCGACGGCCACTGCACTCGGGCAGTACGCCATCACCGCAGCACAACACTTCACGTGCTAAACTGCCAGCCTATTGCGCTGGTGAACTTCCATGCGAGTGGCGGCAAGAGATCAACTCCGACGGCCACTGCACTCGGGCAGTACGCCATCACCGCAGCACAACACTTCACGTGCTAAACTGCCAGCCTATTGCGCTGGTGAACTTCCATGCGAGTGGCGGCAAGAGATCAACTCCGACGGCCACTGCACTCGAGCAGTTCGCCATCACCGCAGCACAACACTTCACGCGCTAAACTGCAAGACTTTTGCGCTGGTGAACTTCCATGCGAGTGGCGGCAAGAGATCAACTTCGACGGCCACTGCACTCGGGCAGTACGCCATCACCGCAGCACAACACTTCACGCGCTAAACTGCCAGCCTATTGCGCTGGTGAACTTCCATGCGAGTGGCGGCAAGAGATCAACTCCGACGGCCACTGCACTCGGGCAGTACGCCATCACCGCAGCACAACACTTCACGCGCTAAACTGCCAGCCTATTGCGCTGGTGAACTTCCATGCGAGTGGCGGCAAGAGATCAACTTCGACGGCCACTGCACTCGGGCAGTACGCCATCACCGCAGCACAACACTTCACGTGCTAAACTGCCAGCCTATTGCGCTGGTGAACTTCCATGCGAGTGGCGGCAAGAGATCAACTCCGACGGCCACTGCACTCGGGCAGTACGCCATCACCGCAGCACAACACTTCACGTGCTAAACTGCCAGCCTATTGCGCTGGTGAACTTCCATGCGAGTGGCGGCAAGAGATCAACTCCGACGGCCACTGCACTCGAGCAGTTCGCCATCACCGCAGCACAACACTTCACGCGCTAAACTGCAAGACTTTTGCGCTGGTGAACTTCCATGCGAGTGGCGGCAAGAGATCAACTTCGACGGCCACTGCACTCGGGCAGTACGCCATCACCGCAGCACAACACTTCACGCGCTAAACTGCCAGCCTATTGCGCTGGTGAACTTCCATGCGAGTGGCGGCAAGAGATCAACTTCGACGGCCACTGCTCTCGGGCAGTACGCCATCACCGCAGCACAACACTTCACGCGCTAAACTGCCAGCCTATTGCGCTGGTGAACTTCCATGCGAGTGGCGGCAAGAGATCAACTTCGACGGCCACTGCACTCGGGCAGTACGCCATCACCGCAGCACAACACTTCACGCGCTAAACTGCCAGCCTATTGCGCTGGTGAACTTCCATGCGAGTGGCGTCAAGAGATCAACTTCGACGGCCACGGCACTCGGGCAGTACGCCATCACCGCAGCACAACACTTCACGCGCTAAACTGCCAGCCTATTGCGCTGGTGAACTTCCATGCGAGTGGCGGCAAGAGATCAACTTCGACGGCCACTGCACTCGGGCAGTACGCCATCACCGCAGCACAACACTTCACGCGCTAAACTGCCAGCCTATTGCGCTGGTGAACTTCTATGCGAGGGGCGGCAAGAGATCAACTCCGACGGCCACTGCACTCGAGCAGTACGCCATCACCGCAGCACAACACTTCACGCGCTAAACTGCCAGTCTATTGCGCTGGTGAACTTCCATGCGAGTGGCGGCAAGAGATCAACTTCGACGGCCACTGCACTCGGGCAGTACGCCATCACCGCAGCACAACACTTCACGCGCTAAACTGCCAGCCTATTGCGCTGGTGAACTTCCATGCGAGTGGCGGCAAGAGATCAACTTCGACGGCCACTGCACTCGGGCAGTACGCCATCACCGCAGCACAACACTTCACGCGCTAAACTGCCAGCCTATTGCGCTGGTGAACTTCCATGCGAGTGGCGGCAAGAGATCAACTCTGACGGCCACTGCACTCGAGCAGTACGCCATCACCGCAGCACAACACTTCACGCGCTAAACTGCCAGTCTATTGCGCTGGTGAACTTCCATGCGAGTGGCGGCAAGAGATCAACTTCGACGGCCACTGCACTCGGGCAGTACGCCATCACCGCAGCACAACACTTCACGCGCTAAACTGCCAGCCTATTGCGCTGGTGAACTTCCATGCGAGTGGCGGCAAGAGATCAACTTCGACGGCCACTGCACTCGGGCAGTACGCCATCACCGCAGCATAACACTTCACGCGCTAAACTGCCAGCCTATTGCACTGGTGAACTTCCATGCGAGTGGCGGCAAGAGATCAACTCTGACGGCCACTGCACTCGAGCAGTACGCCATCACCGCAGCACAACACTTCACGCGCTAAACTGCCAGCCTATTGCGCTGGTGAACTTCCATGCGAGTGGCGGCAAGAGATCAACTTCGACGGCCACTGCACTCGGGCAGTACGCCATCACCGCAGCACAACACTTCACGCGCTAAACCGCCAGCCTATTGCGCTGGTGAACTTCCATGCGAGTGGCGGCAAGAGATCAACTCCGACGGCCACTGCACTCGAGCAGTACGCCATCACCGCAGCACAACACTTCACGCGCTAAACTGCCAGCCTATTGCGCTGGTGAACTTCCATGCGAGTGGCGGCAAGAGATCAACTTCGACGGCCACTGCACTCGGGCAGTACGCCATCACCGCAGCACAACACTTCACGCGCTAAACTGCCAGCCTATTGCGCTGGTGAACTTCCATGCGAGTGGCGGCAAGAGATCAACTTCGACGGCCACTGCACTCGAGCAGTACGCCATCACCGCAGCACAACACTTCACGCGCTAAACTGCCAGCCTATTGCGCTGGTGAACTTCCATGCGAGTGGCGGCAAGAGATCAACTTCGACGGCCACTGCACTCGGGCAGTACGCCATCACCGCAGCACAACACTTCACGCGCTAAACTGCCAGCCCATTGCGCTGGTGAACTTCCATGCGAGTGGCGGCAAGAGATCAACTTCGACGGCCACTGCACTCGAGCAGTACGCCATCACCGCAGCACAACACTTCACGCGCTAAACCGCCAGCCTATTGCACTGGTGAACTTCCATGCGAGTGGCGGCAAGAGATCAACTTCGACGGCCACTGCACTCGGGCAGTACGCAATCACCGGAGCACAACACTTCACGCGCTAAACTGCAAGCCTATTGAGCTGGTGAACTTCTATGCGAGTGGCGCCAAGAGATCAACTTCGACGGCCACTGCACTCGAGCAGTACGATATCACCGCTGCACAACACTTCACGCGCTAAACTGCAAGCCTATTGCGCTGGTGAACTTCCATGCGAGTGGCGCCAAGAGATCAACTTCGACGGCCACGGCACTCGAGCAGTACGCCATCACCACAGCACAACACTTCACGCGCTAAACCGCCAGCCTATTTCGCTGGTGAACTTCCATGCGAGTGGCGGCAAGAGATCAACTTCCGACGGCCACTGCACTCGAGCAGTACGCCATCACCGCAGCACAACACTTCACGCGCTAAACTGCAAGCCTATTGCGCTGGTGAACTTCCATGCGAGTGGCGCCAAGAGATCAACTTCGACGGCCACTGCACTCGAGCAGTACGCCATCACCGCAGCACAACACTTCACGCGCTAAACCGCCAGCCTATTGCACTGGTGAACTTCCATGCGAGTGGCGGCAAGAGATCAACTTCGACGGCCACTGCACTCGGGCAGTACGCAATCACCGGAGCACAACACTTCACGCGCTAAACTGCAAGCCTATTGAGCTGGTGAACTTCTATGCGAGTGGCGCCAAGAGATCAACTTCGACGGCCACTGCACTCGAGCAGTACGATATCACCGCTGCACAACACTTCACGCGCTAAACTGCAAGCCTATTGCGCTGGTGAACTTCCATGCGAGTGGCGCCAAGAGATCAACTTCGACGGCCACGGCACTCGAGCAGTACGCCATCACCACAGCACAACACTTCACGCGCTAAACCGCCAGCCTATTTCGCTGGTGAACTTCCATGCGAGTGGCGGCAAGAGATCAACTCCGACGGCCACTGCACTCGAGCAGTACGCCATCACCGCAGCACAACACTTCACGCGCTAAACTGCAAGACTTTTGCGCTGGTGAACTTCCATGCGAGTGGCGGCAAGAGATCAACTTCGACGGCCACTGCACTCGGGCAGTACGCCATCACCGCAGCACAACACTTCACGCGCTAAACTGCCAGCCTATTGCGCTGGTGAACTTCCATGCGAGTGGCGGCAAGAGATCAACTTCGACGGCCACTGCACTCGAGCAGTACGCCATCACCGCAGCACAACACTTCACGCGCTAAACTGCAAGCCTATTGCGCTGGTGAACTTCCATGCGAGTGGCGGCAAGAGATCAACTTCGACGGCCACTGCACTCGGGCAGTACGCCATCACCGCAGCACAACACTTCACGCGCTAAACTGCAAGACTTTTGCGCTGGTGAACTTCCATGCGAGGGGCGGCAAGAGATCAACTCCGAAGGCCACTGCACTCGAGCAGTACGCCATCACCGCAGCACAACACTTCACGCGCTAAACTGCAAGACTTTTGCGCTGGTGAACTTCCATGCGAGGGGCGGCAAGAGATCAACTCCGAAGGCCACTGCACTCGAGCAGTACGCCATCACCGCAGCACAACACTTCACGCGCTAAACTGCAAGACTTTTGCGCTGGTGAACTTCCATGCGAGGGGCGGCAAGAGATCAACTCCGAAGGCCACTGCACTCGAGCAGTACGCCATCACCGCAGCACAACACTTCACGCGCTAAACTGCAAGACTTTTGCGCTGGTGAACTTCCATGCGAGGGGCGGCAAGAGATCAACTCCGAAGGCCACTGCACTCGAGCAGTACGCCATCACCGCAGCACAACACTTCACGCGCTAAACTGCAAGACTTTTGCGCTGGTGAACTTCCATGCGAGGGGCGGCAAGAGATCAACTCCCGACGGCCACTGCACTCGAGCAGTTCGCCATCACCGCAGCACAACACTTCACGCGCTAAACTGCAAGACTTTTGCGCTGGTGAACTTCCATGCGAGTGGCGTCAAGAGATCAACTTCGACGGTCACGGCACTCGGGCAGTACGCCATCACCGCAGCACAACACTTCACGCGCTAAACGGCAAGCCTATTGCGCTGGTGAACTTCTCTGCGAGGGGCGGCAAGAGATCAACTCCGACGGCCACTGCACTCGAGCAGTACGCCATCACCGCAGCACAACACTTCACGCGCTAAACTGCCAGCCTATTGCGCTGGTGAACTTCCATGCAAGTGGCGGCAAGAGATCAACTTCGACGGCCACTGCACTCGGGCAGTACGCCATCACCGCAGCACAACACTTCACGCGCTAAACGGCAAGCCTATTGCGCTGGTGAACTTCCATGCGAGTGGCGGCAAGAGATCAACTCTGACGGCCACTGCACTCGAGCAGTACGCCATCACCGCAGCACAACACTTCACGCGCTAAACTGCCAGCCTATTGCGCTGGTGAACTTCCATGCGAGTGGCGGCAAGAGATCAACTTCGACGGCCACTGCACTCGGGCAGTACGCCATCACCGCAGCACAACACTTCACGCGCTAAACTGCCAGCCTATTGCGCTGGTGAACTTCCATGCGAGTGGCGGCAAGAGATCAACTTCGACGGCCACTGCACTCGGGCAGTACGCCATCACCGCAGCATAACACTTCACGCGCTAAACTGCCAGCCTATTGCGCTGGTGAACTTCCATGCGAGTGGCGTCAAGAGATCAACTTCGACGGCCACTGCACTCGGGCAGTACGCCATCACCGCAGCACAACACTTCACGCGCTAAACGGCAAGCCTATTGCGCTGGTGAACTTCCATGCGAGTGGCGGCAAGAGATCAACTCCGACGGCCACTGCACTCGGGCAGTACGCCATCACCGCAGCACAACACTTCACGTGCTAAACTGCCAGCCTATTGCGCTGGTGAACTTCCATGCGAGTGGCGGCAAGAGATCAACTCCGACGGCCACTGCACTCGAGCAGTTCGCCATCACCGCAGCACAACACTTCACGCGCTAAACTGCCAGCCTATTGCGCTGGTGAACTTCCATGCGAGTGGCGGCAAGAGATCAACTTCGACGGCCACTGCACTCGGGCAGTACGCCATCACCGCAGCACAACACTTCACGCGCTAAACGGCAAGCCTATTGCGCTGGTGAACTTCCATGCGAGTGGCGGCAAGAGATCAACTCCGACGGCCACTGCACTCGGGCAGTACGCCATCACCGCAGCACAACACTTCACGTGCTAAACTGCCAGCCTATTGCGCTGGTGAACTTCCATGCGAGTGGCGGCAAGAGATCAACTCCGACGGCCACTGCACTCGGGCAGTACGCCATCACCGCAGCACAACACTTCACGTGCTAAACTGCCAGCCTATTGCGCTGGTGAACTTCCATGCGAGTGGCGGCAAGAGATCAACTCCGACGGCCACTGCACTCGAGCAGTTCGCCATCACCGCAGCACAACACTTCACGCGCTAAACTGCAAGACTTTTGCGCTGGTGAACTTCCATGCGAGTGGCGGCAAGAGATCAACTTCGACGGCCACTGCACTCGGGCAGTACGCCATCACCGCAGCACAACACTTCACGCGCTAAACTGCCAGCCTATTGCGCTGGTGAACTTCCATGCGAGTGGCGTCAAGAGATCAACTTCGACGGCCACGGCACTCGGGCAGTACGCCATCACCGCAGCACAACACTTCACGCGCTAAACTGCCAGCCTATTGCGCTGGTGAACTTCCATGCGAGTGGCGTCAAGAGATCAACTTCGACGGCCACTGCACTCGGGCAGTACGCCATCACCGCAGCACAACACTTCACGCGCTAAACTGCCAGCCTATTGCGCTGGTGAACTTCCATGCGAGTGGCGTCAAGAGATCAACTTCGACGGCCACGGCACTCGGGCAGTACGCCATCACCGCAGCACAACACTTCACGTGCTAAACGGCAAGCCTATTGCGCTGGTGAACTTCCATGCGAGTGGCGTCAAGAGATCAACTTCGACGGCCACGGCACTCGGGCAGTACGCCATCACCGCAGCACAACACTTCACGCGCTAAACTGCCAGCCTATTGCGCTGGTGAACTTCCATGCGAGTGGCGGCAAGAGATCAACTTCGACGGCCACGGCACTCGGGCAGTACGCCATCACCGCAGCACAACACTTCACGCGCTAAACTGCCAGCCTATTGCGCTGGTGAACTTCCATGCGAGTGGCGGCAAGAGATCAACTCCGACGGCCACTGCACTCGAGCAGTACGCCATCACCGCAGCACAACACTTCACGCGCTAAACGGCAAGCCTATTGCGCTGGTGAACTTCTATGCGAGGGGCGGCAAGAGATCAACTCCGACGGCCACTGCACTCGAGCAGTACGCCATCACCGCAGCACAACACTTCACGCGCTAAACGGCAAGCCTATTGCGCTGGTGAACTTCCATGCGAGTGGCGGCAAGAGATCAACTTCGACGGCCACTGCACTCGGGCAGTACGCCATCACCGCAGCACAACACTTCACGCGCTAAACTGCCAGCCTATTGCGCTGGTGAACTTCCATGCGAGTGGCGTCAAGAGATCAACTTCGACGGCCACGGCACTCGGGCAGTACGCCATCACCGCAGCACAACACTTCACGTGCTAAACTGCCAGCCTATTGCGCTGGTGAACTTCCATGCGAGTGGCGGCAAGAGATCAACTCCGACGGCCACTGCACTCGAGCAGTACGCCATCACCGCAGCACAACACTTCACGCGCTAAACTGCCAGCCTATTGCGCTGGTGAACTTCCATGCAAGTGGCGGCAAGAGATCAACTTCGACGGCCACTGCACTCGGGCAGTACGCCATCACCGCAGCACAACACTTCACGCGCTAAACGGCAAGCCTATTGCGCTGGTGAACTTCCATGCGAGTGGCGGCAAGAGATCAACTCTGACGGCCACTGCACTCGAGCAGTACGCCATCACCGCAGCACAACACTTCACGCGCTAAACTGCCAGTCTATTGCGCTGGTGAACTTCCATGCGAGTGGCGGCAAGAGATCAACTTCGACGGCCACTGCACTCGGGCAGTACGCCATCACCGCAGCACAACACTTCACGCGCTAAACTGCCAGCCTATTGCGCTGGTGAACTTCCATGCGAGTGGCGGCAAGAGATCAACTTCGACGGCCACTGCACTCGGGCAGTACGCCATCACCGCAGCATAACACTTCACGCGCTAAACTGCCAGCCTATTGCACTGGTGAACTTCCATGCGAGTGGCGGCAAGAGATCAACTCTGACGGCCACTGCACTCGAGCAGTACGCCATCACCGCAGCACAACACTTCACGCGCTAAACTGCCAGCCTATTGCGCTGGTGAACTTCCATGCGAGTGGCGGCAAGAGATCAACTTCGACGGCCACTGCACTCGGGCAGTACGCCATCACCGCAGCACAACACTTCACGCGCTAAACCGCCAGCCTATTGCACTGGTGAACTTCCATGCGAGTGGCGGCAAGAGATCAACTCCGACGGCCACTGCACTCGAGCAGTACGCCATCACCGCAGCACAACACTTCACGCGCTAAACTGCCAGCCTATTGCGCTGGTGAACTTCCATGCGAGTGGCGGCAAGAGATCAACTTCGACGGCCACTGCACTCGGGCAGTACGCCATCACCGCAGCACAACACTTCACGCGCTAAACTGCCAGCCTATTGCGCTGGTGAACTTCCATGCGAGTGGCGGCAAGAGATCAACTTCGACGGCCACTGCACTCGAGCAGTACGCCATCCCCGCAGCACAACACTTCACGCGCTAAACCGCCAGCCTATTGCACTGGTGAACTTCCATGCGAGTGGCGGCAAGAGATCAACTTCGACGGCCACTGCACGCGGGCAGTACGCAATCACCGGAGCACAACACTTCACGCGCTAAACTGCAAGCCTATTGAGCTGGTGAACTTCTATGCGAGTGGCGCCAAGAGATCAACTTCGACGGCCACTGCACTCGAGCAGTACGATATCACCGCTGCACAACACTTCACGCGCTAAACTGCAAGCCTATTGCGCTGGTGAACTTCCATGCGAGTGGCGCCAAGAGATCAACTTCGACGGCCACTGCACTCGAGCAGTACGCCATCACCGCAGCACAATACTTCACGCGCTAAACCGCCAGCCCATTGCGCTGGTGAACTTCCATGCGAGTGGCGGCAAGAGATCAACTCCGACGGCCACTGCACTCGAGCAGTACGCCATCACCGCAGCACAACACTTCACGCGCTAAACTGCCAGCCTATTGCGCTGGTGAACTTCCATGCGAGTGGCGGCAAGAGATCAACTTCGACGGCCACTGCACTCGGGCAGTACGCCATCACCGCAGCACAACACTTCACGCGCTAAACTGCCAGCCTATTGCGCTGGTGAACTTCCATGCGAGTGGCGGCAAGAGATCAACTTCGACGGCCACTGCACTCGAGCAGTACGCCATCACCGCAGCACAACACTTCACGCGCTAAACTGCCAGCCTATTGCGCTGGTGAACTTCCATGCGAGTGGCGGCAAGAGATCAACTTCGACGGCCACTGCACTCGGGCAGTACGCCATCACCGCAGCACAAAACTTCACGCGCTAAACTGCCAGCCCATTGCGCTGGTGAACTTCCATGCGAGTGGCGGCAAGAGATCAACTTCGACGGCCACTGCACTCGAGCAGTACGCCATCACCGCAGCACAACACTTCACGCGCTAAACCGCCAGCCTATTGCACTGGTGAACTTCCATGCGAGTGGCGGCAAGAGATCAACTTCGACGGCCACTGCACTCGGGCAGTACGCAATCACCGGAGCACAACACTTCACGCGCTAAACTGCAAGCCTATTGAGCTGGTGAACTTCTATGCGAGTGGCGCCAAGAGATCAACTTCGACGGCCACTGCACTCGAGCAGTACGATATCACCGCTGCACAACACTTCACGCGCTAAACTGCAAGCCTATTGCGCTGGTGAACTTCCATGCGAGTGGCGCCAAGAGATCAACTTCGACGGCCACTGCACTCGAGCAGTACGCCATCACCGCAGCACAACACTTCACGCGCTAAACCGCCAGCCTATTGCGCTGGTGAACTTCCATGCGAGTGGCGGCAAGAGATCAACTCCGACGGCCACTGCACTCGAGCAGTACGCCATCACCGCAGCACAACACTTCACGCGCTAAACTGCAAGACTTTTGCGCTGGTGAACTTCCATGCGAGTGGCGGCAAGAGATCAACTTCGACGGCCACTGCACTCGGGCAGTACGCCATCACCGCAGCACAACACTTCACGCGCTAAACTGCCAGCCTATTGCGCTGGTGAACTTCCATGCGAGTGGCGGCAAGAGATCAACTTCGACGGCCACTGCACTCGAGCAGTACGCCATCACCGCAGCACAACACTTCACGCGCTAAACTGCAAGCCTATTGCGCTGGTGAACTTCCATGCGAGTGGCGGCAAGAGATCAACTTCGACGGCCACTGCACTCGGGCAGTACGCCATCACCGCAGCACAAATCTTCACGCGCTAAACTGCAAGACTTTTGCGCTGGTGAACTTCCATGCGAGGGGCGGCAAGAGATCAACTCCGAAGGCCACTGCACTCGAGCAGTACGCCATCACCGCAGCACAACACTTCACGCGCTAAACTGCAAGACTTTTGCGCTGGTGAACTTCCATGCGAGGGGCGGCAAGAGATCAACTCCGAAGGCCACTGCACTCGAGCAGTACGCCATCACCGCAGCACAACACTTCACGCGCTAAACTGCAAGACTTTTGCGCTGGTGAACTTCCATGCGAGGGGCGGCAAGAGATCAACTCCGAAGGCCACTGCACTCGAGCAGTACGCCATCACCGCAGCACAACACTTCACGCGCTAAACTGCAAGACTTTTGCGCTGGTGAACTTCCATGCGAGGGGCGGCAAGAGATCAACTCCGAAGGCCACTGCACTCGAGCAGTACGCCATCACCGCAGCACAACACTTCACGCGCTAAACTGCAAGACTTTTGCGCTGGTGAACTTCCATGCGAGGGGCGGCAAGAGATCAACTCCGAAGGCCACTGCACTCGAGCAGTACGCCATCACCGCAGCACAACACTTCACGCGCTAAACTGCAAGACTTTTGCGCTGGTGAACTTCCATGCGAGGGGCGGCAAGAGATCAACTCCGACGGCCACGGCACTCGGGCAGTACGCCATAACCGCAGCACAACACTTCACGCGCTAAACTGCCAGCCTATTGCGCTGGTGAACTTCTATGCGAGGGGCGGCAAGATATCAACTCCGACGGCCACGGGACTCGGGCAGTACGCCATCACCGCAGCACAACACTTCACGCGCTAAACTGCCAGCCTATTGCGCTGGTGAACTTCTATGCGAGGGGCGGCAAGATATCAACTCCGACGGCCACGGGACTCGGGCAGTACGCCATCACCGCAGCACAACACTTCACGCGCTAAACTGCCAGCCTATTGCGCTGGTGAACTTCTATGCGAGGGGCGGCAAGAGATCAACTCCGACGGCCACTGCACTCGAGCAGTACGCCATCACCGCAGCACAACACTTCACGCGCTAAACTGCCAGCCTATTGCGCTGGTGAACTTCTATGCGAGAGGCGGCAAGAGATCAACTCCGACGGCCACTGCACTCGAGCAGTTCGCCATCACCGCAGCACAACACTTCACGCGCTAAACTGCCAGCCTATTGCGCTGGTGAACTTCTATGCGAGGGGCGGCAAGAGATCAACTCCGACGGCCATCACCGCAGCACAACACTTCACGCGCTAAACTGCCAGCCTATTGCGCTGGTGAACTTCTATGCGAGGGGCGGCAAGAGATCAACTCCGACGGCCACTGCACTCGAGCAGTACGCCATCACCGCAGCACAACACTTCACGCGCTAAACTGCCAGCCTATTGCGCTGGTGAACTTCCATGCGAGTGGCGGCAAGAGATCAACTCCGACGGCCACTGCACTCGAGCAGTTCGCCATCACCGCAGCACAACACTTCACGCGCTAAACTGCAAGACTTTTGCGCTGGTGAACTTCCATGCGAGTGGCGTCAAGAGATCAACTTCGACGGTCACGGCACTCGGGCAGTACGCCATCACCGCAGCACAACACTTCACGCGCTAAACGGCAAGCCTATTGCGCTGGTGAACTTCTATGCGAGGGGCGGCAAGAGATCAACTCCGACGGCCACTGCACTCGAGCAGTACGCCATCACCGCAGCACAACACTTCACGCGCTAAACTGCCAGCCTATTGCGCTGGTGAACTTCTATGCGAGGGGCGGCAAGAGATCAACTCCGACGGCCACTGCACTCGAGCAGTACGCCATCACCGCAGCACAACACTTCACGCGCTAAACTGCCAGCCTATTGCGCTGGTGAACTTCCATGCGAGTGGCGGCAAGAGATCAACTCTGACGGCCACTGCACTCGAGCAGTACGCCATCACCGCAGCACAACAGTTCACGCGCTAAACTGCCAGCCTATTGCGCTGGTGAACTTCCATGCGAGTGGCGGCAAGAGATCAACTCTGACGGCCACTGCACTCGAGCAGTACGCCATCACCGCAGCACAACAGTTCACGCGCTAAACTGCCAGCCTATTGCGCTGGTTTACTTCCATGCGAGCGGCGCCAACACATCAGCTTCGCCGAACACTGCACTCGAGCAGTACGCAATAACCGCAGCACAACACTTCACGTGCTAAACTGCCAGCCTATTGTGCTGGTGAACTTCCATGCGAGTGGCGGCAAGAGATCAACTTCGACGGCCACTGCACTCGGGCAGTACGCCATCACCGCAGCACAACACTTCACGCGCTAAACGGCAAGCCTATTGCGCTGGTGAACTTCCATGCGAGTGGCGGCAAGAGATCAACTCTGACGGCCACTGCACTCGAGCAGTACGCCATCACCGCAGCACAACACTTCACGCGCTAAACTGCCAGCCTATTGCGCTGGTTTACTTCCATGCGAGCGGCGCCAACACATCAGCTTCGCCGAACACTGCACTCGAGCAGTACGCAATAACCGCAGCACAACACTTCACGTGCTAAACTGCCAGCCTATTGCGCTGGTGAACTTCCATGCGAGTGGCGGCAAGAGATCAACTCTGACGGCCACTGCACTCGAGCAGTACGCCATCACCGCAGCACAACACTTCACGCGCTAAACTGCCAGCCTATTGCGCTGGTTTACTTCCATGCGAGCGGCGCCAACACATCAGCTTCGCCGAACACTGCACTCGAGCAGTACGCAATAACCGCAGCACAACACTTCACGTGCTAAACTGCCAGCCTATT
The DNA here is from genome assembly GCF_052857255.1 of Amblyomma americanum. Lineage (NCBI taxonomy): Eukaryota > Metazoa > Arthropoda > Arachnida > Ixodida > Ixodidae > Amblyomma > Amblyomma americanum. The sequence continues at coordinate 467,433,162 of NC_135497.1, forward strand.
GCGCTGGTGAACTTCCATGCGAGTGGCGGCAAGAGATCAACTTCGACGGCCACTGCACTCGGGCAGTACGCCATCACCGCAGCACAACACTTCACGCGCTAAACGGCAAGCCTATTGCGCTGGTGAACTTCCATGCGAGTGGCGGCAAGAGATCAACTCTGACGGCCACTGCACTCGAGCAGTACGCCATCACCGCAGCACAACACTTCACGCGCTAAACTGCCAGCCTATTGCGCTGGTGAACTTCCATGCGAGTGGCGGCAAGAGATCAACTTCGACGGCCACTGCACTCGGGCAGTACGCAATAACCGCAGCACAACACTGCACGTGCTAAACTCCAAGCCTATTGCTCTGGCAAACGTCCATGTGAGCGGCGCCAACAAAGCAGCTTCGCCGGCCACTGCTCTCAAGCAGTACGCCATCACCGCACTGCAAAGCTTCAAGCGCTAAACTGCATGCTTTTTGCGTTCGTGACCTTCAATGCGAGCGGCGCCAACAGATCAGCTTCGCCGGCCACTGCACTCCAGCAGTAAGCAATCACCACAGCACAACACTTCACGCGCTAAATGCAAGCCTATTGCTCTGGTGAACTTCCACGCGAGCGGCGCCAACAGATCAGCTTCGCCGGCCACTGCCCTCGAACAGTACGCAATCACCGCAGAACAACAATTCACGCGCTAAACTGCAAGACTTTTGCCTTCGCGATCTTCAATGCGAGTGGCACCAACAGATCAGCTTCGCCGGCCACTGCACTCGAGCAGTACGCAATCACCGGAGCACAACACTTCACGCGCTAAACTGCAAGCTTTTTGCGCTGGTGAACTTCCATGCGAGTGGCTCCAAGATATCAACTTCGACGACCACTGCACTCGAGCAGTACGGCATCACCGCTGCACAACACTTCACGCGCTAAATGCAAGCCTATTGCTCTGGTGAACTTCCACGCGAGCGGCGCCAACAGATCAGCTTCGCCGGCCACTGCCCTCGAACAGTACGCAATCACCGCAGAACAACAATTCACGCGCTAAACTGCAAGACTTTTGCCTTCGCGATCTTCAATGCGAGTGGCACCAACAGATCAGCTTCGCCGGCCACTGCACTCGAGCAGTACGCAATCACCGGAGCACAACACTTCACGCGCTAAACTGCAAGCTTTTTGCGCTGGTGAACTTCCATGCGAGTGGCTCCAAGATATCAACTTCGACGACCACTGCACTCGAGCAGTACGGCATCACCGCTGCACAACACTTCACGCGCTAAACTGCAAGCTTATTGCGCTGGTGAACTTCCATGCGAGTGGCGTCAAGAGATCAACTTCGACGGCCACTGCACTCGGGCAGTACGCCATCACCGCAGCACAACACTTCACGCGCTAAACTGCCAGCCTATTGCGCTGGTGAACTTCCATGCGAGTGGCGGCAAGAGATCAACTCCGACGGCCACTGCACTCGGGCAGTACGCCATCACCGCAGCACAACACTTCACGTGCTAAACTGCCAGCCTATTGCGCTGGTGAACTTCCATGCGAGTGGCGGCAAGAGATCAACTTCGACGGCCACTGCACTCGGGCAGTACGCCATCACCGCAGCACAACACTTCACGCGCTAAACGGCAAGCCTATTGCGCTGGTGAACTTCCATGCGAGTGGCGGCAAGAGATCAACTCCGACGGCCACTGCACTCGGGCAGTACGCCATCACCGCAGCACAACACTTCACGTGCTAAACTGCCAGCCTATTGCGCTGGTGAACTTCCATGCGAGTGGCGGCAAGAGATCAACTCCGACGGCCACTGCACTCGGGCAGTACGCCATCACCGCAGCACAACACTTCACGTGCTAAACTGCCAGCCTATTGCGCTGGTGAACTTCCATGCGAGTGGCGGCAAGAGATCAACTCCGACGGCCACTGCACTCGAGCAGTTCGCCATCACCGCAGCACAACACTTCACGCGCTAAATTGCAAGACTTTTGCGCTGGTGAACTTCCATGCGAGTGGCGGCAAGAGATCAACTTCGACGGCCACTGCACTCGGGCAGTACGCCATCACCGCAGCACAACACTTCACGCGCTAAACTGCCAGCCTATTGCGCTGGTGAACTTCCATGCGAGTGGCGTCAAGAGATCAACTTCGACGGCCACGGCACTCGGGCAGTACGCCATCACCGCAGCACAACACTTCACGCGCTAAACTGCCAGCCTATTGCGCTGGTGAACTTCCATGCGAGTGGCGGCAAGAGATCAACTCCGACGGCCACTGCACTCGAGCAGTTCGCCATCACCGCAGCACAACACTTCACGCGCTAAACTGCCAGCCTATTGCGCTGGTGAACTTCCATGCGAGTGGCGGCAAGAGATCAACTCCGACGGCCACTGCACTCGAGCAGTACGGCATCACCGCTGCACAACACTTCACGCGCTAAACTGCAAGCTTATTGCGCTGGTGAACTTCCATGCGAGTGGCGTCAAGAGATCAACTTCGACGGCCACTGCACTCGGGCAGTACGCCATCACCGCAGCACAACACTTCACGCGCTAAACTGCCAGCCTATTGCGCTGGTGAACTTCCATGCGAGTGGCGGCAAGAGATCAACTCCGACGGCCACTGCACTCGGGCAGTACGCCATCACCGCAGCACAACACTTCACGTGCTAAACTGCCAGCCTATTGCGCTGGTGAACTTCCATGCGAGTGGCGGCAAGAGATCAACTTCGACGGCCACTGCACTCGGGCAGTACGCCATCACCGCAGCACAACACTTCACGCGCTAAACGGCAAGCCTATTGCGCTGGTGAACTTCCATGCGAGTGGCGGCAAGAGATCAACTCCGACGGCCACTGCACTCGGGCAGTACGCCATCACCGCAGCACAACACTTCACGTGCTAAACTGCCAGCCTATTGCGCTGGTGAACTTCCATGCGAGTGGCGGCAAGAGATCAACTCCGACGGCCACTGCACTCGGGCAGTACGCCATCACCGCAGCACAACACTTCACGTGCTAAACTGCCAGCCTATTGCGCTGGTGAACTTCCATGCGAGTGGCGGCAAGAGATCAACTCCGACGGCCACTGCACTCGAGCAGTTCGCCATCACCGCAGCACAACACTTCACGCGCTAAATTGCAAGACTTTTGCGCTGGTGAACTTCCATGCGAGTGGCGGCAAGAGATCAACTTCGACGGCCACTGCACTCGGGCAGTACGCCATCACCGCAGCACAACACTTCACGCGCTAAACTGCCAGCCTATTGCGCTGGTGAACTTCCATGCGAGTGGCGGCAAGAGATCAACTTCGACGGCCACTGCACTCGGGCAGTACGCCATCACCGCAGCACAACACTTCACGCGCTAAACTGCCAGCCTATTGCGCTGGTGAACTTCCATGCGAGTGGCGGCAAGAGATCAACTCCGACGGCCACTGCACTCGAGCAGTTCGCCATCACCGCAGCACAACACTTCACGCGCTAAACTGCCAGCCTATTGCGCTGGTGAACTTCCATGCGAGTGGCGGCAAGAGATCAACTCCGACGGCCACTGCACTCGAGCAGTTCGCCATCACCGCAGCACAACACTTCACGCGCTAAATTGCAAGACTTTTGCGCTGGTGAACTTCTATGCGAGGGGCGGCAAGAGATCAACTCCGACGGCCACTGCACTCGAGCAGTACGCCATCACCGCAGCACAACACTTCACGCGCTAAACTGCCAGCCTATTGCGCTGGTGAACTTCCATGCAAGTGGCGGCAAGAGATCAACTTCGACGGCCACTGCACTTGGGCAGTACGCCATCACCGCAGCACAACACTTCACGCGCTAAACGGCAAGCCTATTGCGCTGGTGAACTTCCATGCGAGTGGCGGCAAGAGATCAACTCTGACGGCCACTGCACTCGAGCAGTACGCCATCACCGCAGCACAACACTTCACGCGCTAAACTGCCAGCCTATTGCGCTGGTGAACTTCCATGCGAGTGGCGGCAAGAGATCAACTTCGACGGCCACTGAACTCGGGCAGTACGCCATCACCGCAGCACAACACTTCACGCGCTAAACTGCCAGCCTATTGCGCTGGTGAACTTCCATGCGAGTGGCGGCAAGAGATCAACTTCGACGGCCACTGCACTCGGGCAGTACGCCATCACCGCAGCATAACACTTCACGCGCTAAACTGCCAGCCTATTGCACTGGTGAACTTCCATGCGAGTGGCGGCAAGAGATCAACTCTGACGGCCACTGCACTCGAGCAGTACGCCATCACCGCAGCACAACACATCACGCGCTAAACTGCCAGCCTATTGCGCTGGTGAACTTCCATGCGAGTGGCGGCAAGAGATCAACTTCGACGGCCACTGCACTCGGGCAGTACGCCATCACCGCAGCACAACACTTCACGCGCTAAACCTCCAGCCTATTGCACTGGTGAACTTCCATGCGAGTGGCGGCAAGAGATCAACTCCGACGGCCACTGCACTCGAGCAGTACGCCATCACCGCAGCACAACACTTCACGCGCTAAACTGCCAGCCTATTGCGCTGGTGAACTTCCATGCGAGTGGCGGCAAGAGATCAACTTCGACGGCCACTGCACTCGGGCAGTACGCCATCACCGCAGCACAACACTTCACGCGCTAAACTGCCAGCCTATTGCGCTGGTGAACTTCCATGCGAGTGGCGGCAAGAGATCAACTTCGACGGCCACTGCACTCGAGCAGTACGCCATCCCCGCAGCACAACACTTCACGCGCTAAACCGCCAGCCTATTGCACTGGTGAACTTCAATGCGAGCGGCACCAACAGATCAGCTTCGCCGGCCACTGCACTCGAGCAGTACGCAATCACCGGAGCACAACACTTCACGCGCTAAACTGCAAGCTTTTTGCGCTGGTGAACTTCCATCTGAGTGGCTCCAAGATATCAACTTCGACGACCACTGCACTCGAGCAGTACGGCATCACCGCTGCACAACACTTCACGCGCTAAACTGCAAGCTTATTGCGCTGGTGAACTTCCATGCGAGTGGCGGCAAGAGATCAACTCCGACGGCCACTGCACTCGAGCAGTACGCCATCACCGCAGCACAACACTTCACGCGCTAAACTGCAAGACTTTTGCGCTGGTGAACTTCCATGCGAGTGGCGGCAAGAGATCAACTTCGACGGCCACTGCACTCGGGCAGTACGCCATCACCGCAGCACAACACTTCACGCGCTAAACTGCCAGCCTATTGCGCTGGTGAACTTCCATGCGAGTGGCGGCAAGAGATCAACTTCGACGGCCACTGCACTCGAGCAGTACGCCATCACCGCAGCACAACACTTCACGCGCTAAACTGCAAGCCTATTGCGCTGGTGAACTTTCATGCGAGTGGCGGCAAGAGATCAACTTCGACGGCCACTGCACTCGGGCAGTACGCCATCACCGCAGCACAACACTTCACGCGCTAAACTGCAAGACTTTTGCGCTGGTGAACTTCCATGCGAGGGGCGGCAAGAGATCAACTCCGAAGGCCACTGCACTCGAGCAGTACGCCATCACCGCAGCACAACACTTCACGCGCTAAACTGCAAGACTTTTGCGCTGGTGAACTTCCATGCGAGGGGCGGCAAGAGATCAACTCCGAAGGCCACTGCACTCGAGCAGTACGCCATCACCGCAGCACAACACTTCACGCGCTAAACTGCCAGCCTATTGCGCTGGTGAACTTCCATGCGATTGGCGGCAAGAGATCAACTCCGACGGCCACTGCACTCGAGCAGTTCGCCATCACCGCAGCACAACACTTCACGCGCTAAACTGCAAGACTTTTGCGCTGGTGAACTTCCATGCGAGGGGCGGCAAGAGATCAACTCCGAAGGCCACTGCACTCGAGCAGTACGCCATCACCGCAGCACAACACTTCACGCGCTAAACTGCAAGACTTTTGCGCTGGTGAACTTCCATGCGAGGGGCGGCAAGAGATCAACTCCGAAGGCCACTGCACTCGAGCAGTACGCCATCACCGCAGCACAACACTTCACGCGCTAAACTGCCAGCCTATTGCGCTGGTGAACTTCCATGCGATTGGCGGCAAGAGATCAACTCCGACGGCCACTGCACTCGAGCAGTTCGCCATCACCGCAGCACAACACTTCACGCGCTAAACGGCAAGCCTATTGCGCTGGTGAACTTCCATGCGAGTGGCGGCAAGAGATCAACTCTGACGGCCACTGCACTCGAGCAGTACGCCATCACCGCAGCACAACACTTCACGCGCTAAACTGCCAGCCTATTGCGCTGGTGAACTTCCATGCGAGTGGCGGCAAGAGATCAACTTCGACGGCCACTGCACTCGGGCAGTACGCCATCACCGCAGCACAACACTTCACGCGCTAAACTGCAAGACTTTTGCGCTGGTGAACTTCCATGCGAGGGGCGGCAAGAGATCAACTCCGAAGGCCACTGCACTCGAGCAGTACGCCATCACCGCCGCACAACACTTCACGCGCTAAACTGCCAGCCTATTGCGCTGGTGAACTTCCATGCGATTGGCGGCAAGAGATCAACTCCGACGGCCACTGCACTCGAGCAGTTCGCCATCACCGCAGCACAACACTTCACGCGCTAAACTGCAAGACTTTTGCGCTGGTGAACTTCTATGCGAGGGGCGGCAAGAGATCAACTCCGACGGCCACTGCACTCGAGCAGTACGCCATGACCGCAGCACAACACTTCACGCGCTAAACTGCCAGCCTATTGCGCTGGTGAACTTCTATGCGAGGGGCGGCAAGAGATCAACTCCGACGGCCACGGCACTCGGGCAGTACGCCATCACCGCAGCACAACACTTCACGCGCTAAACTGCCAGCCTATTGCGCTGGTGAACTTCTATGCGAGGGGCGGCAAGAGATCAACTCCGACGGCCACTGCACTCGAGCAGTACGCCATCACCGCAGCACAACACTTCACGCGCTAAACTGCCAGCCTATTGCGCTGGTGAACTTCTATGCGAGAGGCGGCAAGAGATCAACTCCGACGGCCACTGCACTCGAGCAGTTCGCCATCACCGCAGCACAACACTTCACGCGCTAAACTGCCAGCCTATTGCGCTGGTGAACTTCTATGCGAGAGGCGGCAAGAGATCAACTCCGACGGCCACTGCACTCGAGCAGTTCGCCATCACCGCAGCACAACACTTCACGCGCTAAACTGCCAGCCTATTGCGCTGGTGAACTTCTATGCGAGGGGCGGCAAGAGATCAACTCCGACGGCCACGGGACTCGGGCAGTACGCCATCACCGCAGCACAACACTTCACGCGCTAAACTGCCAGCCTATTGCGCTGGTGAACTTCTATGCGAGGGGCGGCAAGAGATCAACTCCGACGGCCACTGCACTCGAGCAGTACGCCATAACCGCAGCACAACACTTCACGCGCTAAACTGCCAGCCTATTGCGCTGGTGAACTTCTATGCGAGGGGCGGCAAGATATCAACTCCGACGGCCACGGGACTCGGGCAGTACGCCATCACCGCAGCACAACACTTCACGCGCTAAACTGCCAGCCTATTGCGCTGGTGAACTTCTATGCGAGGG